>NC_138202.1:228719921-228904855 GCF_964194415.1 Vipera berus
AAAAATGAAGATTTTGCAAGTATGGGAAAGCAACGATTCAGACAGAATGCAATATACACCCAGAACAAATGGGCATAATTTATTCCAATCACAGAAAGCTTCTCCAACAGGGAAAAAATAGCTTAGATAGATAGATAGGTCTATTGCAAGATGAAAGTATCTCACTGATGTGCATTTGTGAAGAACAGAACATCATTTAAAATGGGCAACAGTAGTTAATATTGGAGCAGATACGTTTCAAAAATGCCAAGCGTTCAAAGCTTCTTACCTGTAGAGAAAGTTTGGTGTGAATGTCTGGCAAGACCACCTGGCTTGGCTTGACTTCCTTTAGGTGGTCCCTCGCTGAGGAGTCTGCTTTGGGTGGGTAGGTCAGGGACTGGGAGGAATGGCTCTGCGGACATGGTCTCAAAGAGAGGCCACTCTGTGCTTTAGGTGGGGGTGCTGCTGGTGGAACGGGCTTAAAGTGGCTTTGGCCTTTGTCAGGAAGGTCTCGCTGTTGCTTTCCCAGCTCCCGAATACACTGAGAAGGGCCCAGAGCTTGGCCAACCTGGAAGTAAGGATATCGAAGGGCCTGAAATCCAACGGGGAAAAAAATCATTATTCAGCGAAGAAGACCAAGCAATCGTACAAGGGTCGGAATATGGGGATATTTTCAGCCTCAAAAGCCAGAGCTGTGTTTTCCTGTAATTCTGAAAATGGGAAGGAAAAGCTCAGGCTATCTTAACACAGGCAGGATTCAGTTTCCAGAAGCTTTTCATTTATACGTGATTTTAAAAACAACATTTAGGTTCCTTTGGAACTTCTGACACACTTTTGAACTGAGTTGACAAAAAGAGTGTGTGACAAGGTGCTTGGGAACAGGCGTGACCGAACCGCTGAGCCTGCTTTAACTCGAATGGACATTCTCCTGTGATCCTGCAGCCACTTTGCAAGTCCTAGGGCAGGGGTAGGCAACCTTGGCTCTTTTATGACTCGTGGACTTCAACTCCCAGAATTCCTGAACCAGCACAGCTGGCTCAGGAATTCTGGGAGTTGAAGTCCACGAGTCATAAGCGAGCCAAGGTTGCCTACCCGTGGCCTAGGGAAAGGCTTTTTTCAAACAGGTACAGTTTTGCACAGCTATTCTGGGGGAAAGGAAAAAAAAGTTCCAACTTTGGATCTAAAGGGCAACACATCTCTCGAGAACGCCAGTTTGCTGGGGGAAAATTAGGGGGAGGAGGGTGCTCTTCATGTCCCCCCCCGCCTGTGGACAGATGGTTAGCCTCTGTAGGGAACCGAATGCTCAGTCAGCTAGCAAACCTCATCCTACGTTCCAAGAAAATGAGATGCCGTGTTAATGTAACAACTGCATGAAGAACTGAAGAAAACGTAGCAACAGCAGCAGCACATATACCATAGGGATTCGTGCCCACCCTGCCCGAGATGATAAGGACCCTGATTTGGGGGCCTGTAGGAAAAGGAAATCAACGGTGGTCAGAACCAGTAACAGGCAAAAATGTTCTGTATACTCTCCCCTATGATGGCTCCTTCAGTTTCGAGGGAGACAAATGTGCTATGCTATCAGCAAATATTGTCTATGAAGAGCTGTTAATAAAAGAATATCAAACCTGACTGGCAGTTGGCCGCTTTTTGGGGTCCCATTGCAGCATGTCTCTCATGAGCTGTATGGCCTCACTGCTGGCATTAGGGATGAGGGTCTTTAGGTTATTTGGCACACACTGGGGCCACCGGAAATGCATGGTGCCTGCGAGCTGGTAGCCTTCAGGCCAATCGTTCTGGAAAGGATTAAAAAGGCCTGATGTTAAGGAAGCTGTTGTAATATTATTGCAGCCTTGCATGACCGTTAGAGGTAATCCTCAACTTATGACGGCTGGACTTATTGGGACTGGAATTTTCATTGCTAAGTGATGTAGTTGTAAAACATGACTGTGTCACTTCCGCGATGGCAATCCCTCCAATCCTGGTTGATGTTGTTAAACGTATCTCATGGCTGTTAAGTGAGGCAACTTCTTGCTGGCTTTCCACAACCAAAGTCAATTGGGAAGCCGGCAGGAAATTGCAATCCCCGGCTGGAAAGGAGTGAATAGGTGTGCAGAAGGCATGGAGAGAGGTGGGGAGAGTGTACAAGAGTTTGAGTGCACGAGAGGTGCAGCATGGTTCACGAGGGTGCAGTGTGGGTCAGGAAAGTGTGAGGCAGGGGACAAGAGGCACAGTGTGGATTAGGGAGGATGCACAAGAGGAATGGCATGGATTGGAGAGGGTGAGCAGCAGTGCAGCATGGGTCAGATGTGCAGGGGTGTGGTGCAGGTTGAGGAGGGTATGTGAAGGCAAACAATTGGCTGGCATGGCATGGGCATACAAGGGCTGGGAGATGCGTTTGCTGGTAGGGGAGACTTGGGGCCTTCCCTGCTGGCTTCCCCATTGTCTTTCTGGGGAAGCCAGCAGTGAAGGTTGCCAATGGTGATCACGTGGTCATGGGGTACAAAACAGCTACTAAGTGCCAGATAATGATCATACGACAGTCGGAGTGCTGGGATAGTTGGAACTCTAAGGACAGTTCATAAAAACCTGGCTTGAACTGAAAGTTTTAATATGCTCTTTCACTGTGACAACAGTTACAGTGAACTATATTGAGTTATCCTTTTAACTCAACACAATCATTTTGACAATTTCTATTTAAATAATCTGTTATTTACATATGCCACCTTGAAAAATATCAGAACTAATTTTGGAAATAACTCTCAACAGTGTCTGCAGAACTGTGAGAAATTAAAATGGCCATCTGCAATTATGGTCTGTAACTAGTGGATTCTGCCAGGGCTTTGGAAGTTAGCAGCCCTGCCAGGCTATCTGATGCTGATGCCAAGCCTACAGAATGGGATCTAATGTAGTTGGAGGAGAAGAACAAAGGCACAACACAATTCATTCTAAGAATGGGCCAATTATTGCAGTGTGATCAACTGGATCTATACCACAACCAAAAGATACTTTACCTAGGCTTGACTGAACACTTACTAAGGGAAAGACAGATGAGCAACCTGCAAGCATCCAAATGTTCTTGCCCTAGAGCTTTCACCTTCCCTAACTCTGGGACACATTATCTTTGAGGAAGTTTATGCTGATGAAAAACGGAGCTGATCTGATTGATTATTCCAATGGACGAAATGGAATCATATCAAATTATGCATACACAATATTGTACAAGTCTATGTATACTGCATGCATATATGACCTCATCCCTCTGTCATTTGAAATTCATTCTTGCATGCTTGAGTTTTCAAAGTGGGCACTATGTCAGATGAAGCAAACCTTACCTTTGCAGTGATTCAAATACACATACATGAAGAAATATATACACAGTGGTGTATATATTTAACCTTAAAAACAAACATTAGAATAATAATAAAGATAAATATGAGCAATCTCGGCATAGCTTCTTTCCAAGTGCTAAGTCCCGCTGATCTCACTTAGTTTCAAGTAAATATGCACAAGATCAAGAGATATGCAGTCTTGTGTTCTTCATACAGTGTGTCATTGTTTACCGGTTGATAATATAAACCTGGAATGATTGTAATTGTCTATCTGATATCAACACAGCATAATAGGACATGTAATGTACTAAGAGAAAGACAGCCCACAGAAGCTATTCATGCTTGCAATATTCCACGTGCAACAAAGGCCCAGCTCTCATTTAGCTACCTTTTTCGGTGTTCCCAACACTTGGCAAATTTTGAAAATAGTATCGATTTCACTGGTCCCGGGAAACAGTGGCCTGAGTGTATAAACTTCTGCCATGATGCAACCAACAGCCCAGATATCAATGGGAGAACTGTAGTTAGTGGACCTCAACAGCACTTCAGGAGCTCTGTACCTGAAAGCCAAAAATAAGTAAAAGAGTGTTTTCTTTTTAAATTAACTATAGTAATTAAAGCCTTTGAACTGTGGTGCTGGAGAAGACTCCTGCAAGTCCCTTGGACTGCAAGGCGATCAAACCAGTCAGTCCTAGAGGAGATCAACCCTGACTGCTCTTTAGAAGGCCAGATCCTGAAGCTAAAACTCAAATACTTTGGCCACCTAATGAGAAGGAAGGACTCGCTGGAGAAGAGCCTCATGCTGAGAAAGATTGAGGGCAATAGACTTCGCAGCTAACAACAACAATTAAAGCAGCTGCTAATACAGGACACAGACATTGTGAGGGTAAGCTTAGTGTTCTATCAAGGCTCATGGGTTTTCTTATCTCATTTGATGGCCTTTTGTGTATAGTGTGCCATTCACTGGATTCACCCACAGTTCTTATCTATCAAATTGTTAAACAGGATTTCTGGAAAGACTATATATGATTCATGCATAATGCTAAGTCCAAACTGGTCAGATTGGATGATGGTTATACAATGTACCCAATGAACTAGTTGGACTCACAGTTTTATGATTCAGTCTGTGATGTAAAACTAAACAATAGTGGTTTATTCAATAAACCAGTTAAGCAGAACATAGCTTAAGACAATGAATGACCACAGCCTCTGAGGTTGTATAACACAAAGTACTCATGAACCATTATGCATCTGTCCTTGTTTAATCATCTCTTAATTCCATGTAGTCGTGGGGAAAATCTATGGGTCTCTAGGAGTCAAAAACAACTTGCTGACACATAATCAGTCGATTAATTAATTCCATGTAATCTGGCTGAAATAAAACCAGTGGAGCCTATAGGTAGCCTTCAATGTACAACCAGTTGATTATTGGCTGTTCAAAATTATGACAGACTTAACTGAGGGCTACTTATGACCCAGATTTGAGGTTTTAATTGTCACCCTCCCCTGGTCACATGGCTGCCTTTACTACTATTTGTAGTATCCTGTGATCACATGACTGCACTTTACTAGTTTTGCCCAAAATTGGCATTTACTTTGTTTTTTAGCAAAATCATGCTCACTGGTTTGCTTAACAACCATAGCATTTACTTAACCACAGCAAAACAAGTCACAACTTACAATTGTGATGTACAGGCACCATGATAGTTGAGGACTATCTGTGCAAATGTGGAGTTGGCATAAAATGCCTTAGATTCACTGTAAGTTAATAAGTGCCTTCCCTCCCTACTGAAAATGCTAAAGCCCCCGTGCTAACAAGCCAAGAAAAGCTTTTTGATGAAAAAAATCTTCAGAATTTTCTCCATACAGAGAAACGCCATTCCCATTTACAATTGCAAAATACTGTGCACTTCTGCAGAACTCGGGAAGTTCTGGCCAAACAAGCAATTCCATGAACAGAGAAGCTTCATTCTTCATATCTGCTAGAGTGACTGGACTACTCTTTGTTCATTTCAAGATGTGCTGTGAAGATCCCTGCCCATAAAATTCCATTAGGCCCTTTACACAGATAGTGCCGATTTTATCCCAGATAAAACCTTTTCAAATTTACTATTATTAAGCCAAGAACATATGGGCAGAGCTGTCAAGAACAGCTTAACATCATAGGATTAGAGGCAACGAGCTGATTTTGAATTAGTGAAGTCATGACATGGGCAAGTTTCTATTGGGTCTACCTTTTCTCTTCATGGCAAACCAATTCAGCTGGGACACCTGATCCTCCATGTTTTTGAGGGACTAGAGCAGGGTTTCTTAATCTTGGCAACTTTAAGACCCATGGACCTCAACTCCCAGAATTCCCAAGACAGGACAGAACTGGCCTTTTTTTAATCAGCCCTGTTGTGTATGTTCATAGCTGGATTCTACTTGATTACTTATTTACCTATCAGAAACAAGAAAGAAAATTCAAATAAAAGTGTCAATAATAAGACTCTAACTTAAGTATTTACCACCGTGTCGAAACGTAATCTGTGTAGGGAGGTCTGGATCGAATTTCACGTGCAAGCCCAAAATCAGCTATTTTCACAAGTTCTGGTCCCATGCAAAGGAGATTCTCTGGTTTTAAGTCCCTATGAAAAAAACCTGTGTGAAAAGACAAACCCTGGTTAGGTTTTTCTCTCATCCTTCTTCTTAGCTTTCACCTTATAGACCTCTTTTAAGAATTACAAGAAGTAATTGTTCAGAAAACATCAAACTGTATCCCTTCATTTTAGGCAGAGGAGGGTTTAAATTTGGTTACGCTTTATGCTTGGAGGTATAGATCAGAACAAATACCTTATACTTGTTTAGTAAGCATGAAAATTAGTATTTCTGAATAGAAAGCAAAAATAATTACACTGACTATATGTAGACTGAAAGATTCCAGGATTTTATGGATAAAGTATTTAAAATTACGAATGATACTAACACGATGTTACTACTGTATTACAGCCAGAGGCAATAATAGCAACACAACTTGCTATAACAGATGTAAATAACACATTTTATACATATAGCTCTATGTAAGCTGACCTGAAGTCAATTCTGTTGATTTCTATGGGATTCAGAACTTTCATCAAGAAATAACTATTTATTCAACAACAGGTCTTTTCAGAAAACCTTAGTGGTAAGCATTGTTTAGTTCCCTGAACTCAAACAAGGAGTATCTGCCCACATATTTCTGAGATATTCCTTCTCTCTTATGCAAACGCAGAGAGACTTGTCCAAGTTGTCATTTAAATCTTACCGTGTTTATGTATGAATGCAAGGCCTTGAAGAATCTGATACATAATATTCCTGGCAGTGGATTCTGGAAACAGTTTGTTCCTGTAAAGCAGAAACAGAACTCAAAAAGTTTGTGTTCACATTTGAGGCTTCTTATCTGCAGTTGTTTCCAAAGTGCAGATTTAGTGGAAGGCTATAAATACAGTAGATCAGAACACAAGCAAATTAGCTCAGACATTCTGAAACGGTTTGGCTCTGGAGCAAGTCCTCTTCTGTTTATTTATTTAGGACACTCACATTAGCTTTACTGTTATTGATGCCGCATAAGCAATTGAGAAAAAGATTCTCACAGTCACTTTCTCTGCTTCAGAACAAGGATGGAAATGCCACAGTATTCAGAGTGCCAGCCTACTTGCTCCGCACTGGCATTAGCTCTTGATATCCTTAGGCACGTGATGATGTTAAAGCAGAATCCAGTTGCTGTATGCACATAAATAAATAAATATCCCTACCCTAGACTCCCAAGAAGATGGAAAACTGAACTGGCAGTTCAACTCAATTGTTGTTCTTTATTTCTCAGAAATGCTAACTTAAAGTAAACCCCGAGAATCTCATGGTGCCTAGGCTATGTGAGGTATCAGATCTATTATTGTTGGTCACACAATTAGCCAGATGTTTAGATAGGATTTGACATTTTTGTCCACCTATAAGTCCTTCCCAAGGAGCAGGGATGGGCAGAAATTGTTTAAATTATTAAAGGTATCATTATAAGATGTCAGCTGTTGCAAGTAAAGCTGCCTTTTGCAATTGGCTGATGGTGATTTTGTCCATGCCAATGGTATTCAAGTGATGCTCCAGATAGTTTGAGATTGCACCCAAGGTGCCTATTACTATTGGTACTACCTTTGTTTTCTTTTGCCACAGTCATTCTACTTCTATCTGCAGGTCTTTGTATTTTGTGATTTTCTCCAGTTCTTTCTCTTCTCTTCTGCTATCTCCAGGTAATGCAGTGTCTACTATCCAAACTCTTTTGTCTTTCTTATCAAAAATTGCTAAGTCTGGGATGTTGTGTGACAGATGCTCTCAGAGCATTTTAGCCTCTTTATTTTCTATTATTTTGTCTATTTTGTAGTCCAACCAATTCTTATTTGCAGGCAAATGATATTTTTGCAGATATCCAATGCACCACTTCAATTCTTATTACTTTATGCCAGCTTTTATATATACTGTATATTTACAGTATATATATGCTATGATTTCCATTTTTATTGTTTCACAAATATTTATCTTTTAGGATTTTAATGTTTCAATGTTGTAAACCATGCAGAGTTGTTTCAATATGGGTAGCAAATAAATTTAATAAATAAATAAGCATCTCTCCCTCTTTCGTAGGTTAGGCCCCTGAACTGTGTCTGTGAGAAAAACAACATACCTTTCTTTCATTAACTGATAAAGGTTTTCTTTCATATACTCAAACACAAAGTACAGATTATCATTTTCTCTGATAACTTCTTTTAGTTTCACTACGTTGGCATGGTTGAGTTTTTTCAAGGACTGGAAAAAAAACAGAAAACAATTACAGGCTTCAAGATAAGTAACAATGCATCTTTGTTCCAGAAATGTAATTTAAGATGCTGCTAAATTTAAATATGGCCCCATTCAACAAACAGACTTGGATCTCTAGAACTGGATGTGCACAGTGCCCATCTTTCAAGCTGTGTGCTGATGGCAACTGGCAGAACTTACTTTTCAGCATCAAGGAAGCCAAATTCTCTGCCGAGATCTTTATGCAGCCAAAAGCAACATCTAACCATAAGCGTTTGATTAAAACTCCTTCCAGCTCTGAAAAAATGCAGTATGAACATTGCAGTCTCAGGTTTTTATTTTCCACATCTTCCCATTATGCTTACAACAGATTCACCAATTATTGTTAATTTTTCACAATCATTTTGTCATTTAGATGCTTGGGCAATGGATATGTCGGTCAGCTTCACAAGTCTTAGAAGGCCTGTCAGTAGATCTCCCTTTTCATAGCTAGAGAGGAACCAAGCATCTTACCAACCTACCTCAGCTTGTTCATAAAACAGCTCTGATCTGAAGACCAAAATGACTTCAAAGCAACACTAGCAAGTGTTATCTGAAGCCCAACACAAATATATGTTTATAAACATGGATATGGTCACACTAGAGCTGAAAACTCATATACTGTAGCTGTTTTGCAATAATCCTATGGACAGAATTTCAAATTCCTACTAATTCATAGTGCATGATGGGAAATCCAGAGCTGCATGCATCTGTTGTGCTTTTTTTGGCCCTAATTTCCTGTTGCCTTTCCTATCTACTACTGATTGCCAAATCAAAGGTCTGTTTATAACAGTCACCACCTATAATTTAAATGTAGTACTAAATTTTTACATTTGAAGTAGTCTAAAGAAAGTCTGTTTAGCTTTCTTGTATCATTTATAAACACAAACCACACAGGCTTTACTTTCAGGGGAAAAAAGGTCTTAGAAAAACAAAGTGTAGGTTACAACATTACAACGCAGCTGATTCCTTCGGCGAATTTAGAATCGGAAGGAAGAGATACCTTAACCTCACGAAGATTCATGCATTCCTCCCAGGAATAAAATTTCCTCTTCATCCTGCAAAAGGAACAAGAAATCTACTATCGGGCACAATGTGCATTCCAGTTCTATTGTGACATAAGACTGGAGAAATAAATACAAACCCGCAACAACCAAAGCCTACAAACTGATTCTGTATCTCCATTTTGGGGGGTTGCTTCTCAAACACTAGTTTTCATTTTCTAAAGTAAAAACAATTTTTGAAACAAGATTTTCATGTGGTATGAAAATCTAATTATCTAAGAAAAGAAACAATCGATAATTTTGCATTCCTAACTGGTTGAGAATCAGTCTCAAGATTAGTACAATTCAAAATCTGAGTTTTTATTTAGTGGTTTCAAAATAAATGAGGTGCTGATTTCTCAATTAAGGGAACAATTTTGCCTTGACAAGTGGAAACGATATCCTTTGTGTTAGAACAAGTTTGAACCATACTCTCCAAAAATATGAACTTTCATCATCTGACACTCAGATATGTAGGGTTAAAATGACAGCAATTCAGAAAGGTCCCTTACCTCTTAATGGCAATCAGCTCTCCTGATTCAATACTTCTTCCTAGGAGGACAGAGCCGTATGTTCCATCTCCCAGCTGTTTGATAGTTGTGTATCGATTCATGATAGGGATCCTCCAGAAGGCAATCTCATTTCAGTCCTTGGCATGCTCTTTGCTGTGGATGAACCATTTCCCCTCAGAGTGAAGCCAGTTTTTCTAATGGCAGCACAACCCCAAAGTATCCAGGATTGGGTGAACATTGCCAAGTTCATATTTTCAGGGATTGTCTTTTGGTCTGTGAAAATACAGAGAAACATGTCTACATTTTGTATGCCTTACAGCATGAAGGCTCATACGGTTTTTTTCTGGACGGTTACCATCTGAATTCTTTTGAGTCTGCTAAATAGAAGAATTAAGCTACAGCTGATCCTCTAATAAGAATGTATGGTAAAAGGCTCACACAGCCAAGTCTGATATTCAGATCTTCCTAGCAGCAGATATGTTTTTCTAGCTCTTCTTTAGACTAGCGGTTTTCTACCTCTCCCACTCTTCTGTCCACCAACTATTTCTTTATTTAAGAGATTTATATGGCTGCCTGTCTTATACACAATAAACCTATGCGGCTCACAGAAAAAGCAATACAACAGAAAAAAAAGCTATAAATGTAACGTGAAAACTATATCTCATGGCATCCCAAACGCAACACTCTCATACACTTGGTGAGCTCCAACCTTGTCGTAGGCCACTGCCTTGAGGAAGAGGCAGCACTTCACAGCCTACTGAAAAATGGAGGCCTAATCAGGAAGGGGGCAGGGGCAGCTATAGAGAAGGTGTACCTCCTCAGTCCCTCTAGGTCAGACGTGTCAAACACAAGGCCTGGGGGCCGGATCCGGCCCGCGAAGTAGTTTCATGTGGCCCGCAAAGCCATCCTGGAAACAGTGAGGGAACGGCCCCCACTGCCTTGGCCCTGGCCCAGAGACCCTCCTCCTGCCAGAGACCTCAGATCTGTCCCACTCCTGCCCAGGCCCCCACAGGCACCCTTGATGTGAACGATGTAGAGCTGGTCACACCCACCCAGTAGGCCATATGCACTCTAGCCACGCCCACCCAGTAGGCCACACCCACCCGGCCCCCTGAGGGCAACCGCAATGCTGATGCGGCCCTCAATGAAATTGAGTTTGACACCCCTGCTCTAGGTGACAACAGTTAAGAGAAGGGGCTTGGCGCGCACCCGCCCTATCTGACGTGGTGGGATGGACAGACCTCAGGAAGAAGGAATCCACAAATAATTCGGTCCTGTGCCATTCGAGGCTTCAAAGCTGATAACCAATGCCTTGACTTGCATCCAGAAAGAAATTAGAAGCCAGGGCAGCTTGCACTGCAGCAGTGTGATACAGATAAGACATAGATTTACAACCATTCATTTAGTGACCATTCAAAGTTACAGCAGCACTGCGCTGGAAAAAGTGACTTATGACCCTTTTTCACTTACGATAGTTGCAGCATCCCCAGGGTCACCTGATCAAAATTCGGCAACTGGCCTGTATTTATGATGGTTGCAGTGTCCCGGGGTCATGTGATCACCTTTTGCAACCTTCTGACAAGCAAAGTCAATGGGGAAGCCAGATTCACTTAACAATCATATTATCAACTTAACAACTGTGGCAAGAAAGGTCGTCAAATGGAGGCAAAATGCACTTAAGAATTCCTTGCTTAGGAATGGGAATTTTGAGCTCAGTTGTGGTGGTAAGTCAAGAACTACCTGCATAGGCAAATAAACTGTACAGACATAAAGGCAAAAAGGCCATTTTTCCAAGGAGAAATGTACATATTTACACACATTCCGGTATTTGTCAATTGTGGCAGGTTTTTATTATACAAAACTGCAAAAATATTTTGCATTATGATCTTGGCGACTATAGCCACAAGATTCGTACATAATTAATAAATCATAAAATTGTGTTAGTTCAAACAAGACTCTGATGTTTCACTAAACTGCCCAAATCCAAAGAAAATCAAATCACACAGAAATGAGGCTGGAAAGGCATTGCATCTAATTTCTTCCACGTTCTTTTCTGATTTCCACTTACGAAAGTGGTGGAATCCAGTGAAAAGGGATATATTTACATATATCCAAATCTTCTCCTGTTGGAAATCAGCAAAGAATCTGGGGTCTCTTAGAAATTTGGCAAATGCAAACCCTCTAAGTCAATCTTTTTTTACCCTTCTGATGACATCAGCCTTTCCTGAGACTGGAAGTAACCAACCTCAGTGGCTGGTAGTGGCTGGAGTTTTTTCTCAATCCCTGGAAGAAGAAATGGATGACTTTCCAAACCTACCCTAGGATTATGAAGTCACAAATTTGGGCCACAACTCTGGGAGTTGTAGAAGTGTGACACAAGGAGAGTTTAATATTCAAAGTATAATTGTTTTTAAGTAACATTTTTTAAAAGAATAAAAAATGTGGCGAATCAAATTGCTTAATAACCCATTATATCAATATTCTTGGAATACTGCATTTATCACTATATATATATATATATATATATATATATATATATATATATATATATATATATATATATATATATATATATATATACATACATATATATATATTGAAAGTTCATCCAGTGATATATCTAATCTGATAACAAAAGAAGCATTTCTATTAACAGATCAGTAGCAAATTAATGTATTTAAATATTGCAGCTGTTTAAAAGCATTATCTTTAGAATCTTTCTGATAATAGGAATCTAATCCAAATTAGCCAAATTTCGTACATGAAAATCTTCCAATTTAGCAAATAAATCCCCAGTTTTAACTATTTATATATATCCCACAAAGTTTCCATTTCCAATTTATTAGTCAGGCCCAGAGACATAACTCAATCTGGATAATTTTGAGCATAAACAAAGGTTGGAGTATTAACTTGAGCTCCTGAAGCCCCAAATCTATCATATCTGGAGGATGATGTAAACAAGCTTACATCAGTGCTCCAGATGAAGCCTGTTAGTTCTACAGCACATGTAACCTTTCAGGAGGTTGCAACGACTACAATTAAGGAATTCATCCTCAAGAAAGAAAGAAAAAGTGAGCTTCAGGAACTAGAATCTCAAAGATTATACAAACCGTGCTAAGAGAAGCTGTGGATTCTTCCATCAGCGGGAAAACAAAGCTGAAAAGGATTCAGTGCATTCAGATGGGTAAAGACGATATTTCCGCCCAAGAGAAAAATGCATACACAAAAGGAAAATACAGCCACATTGGAGGACAACCAGGAGCTTTTCCTGGTGAAAGCAACTCAGCAGCTCCCCCATATGGTCTTTCGTTAAGTCTGCCTGGAGGCCGGTGTAATAGTTTTTTCCCCTTGAGAAGCAGTGAACCCAATTTAAGTTTGATCTAAAGTAAGGTCTGTGAAAATTCTCCACTTGTTTTCAGGCAGGGGGTTTAATCTCTAGTATTTAAGTGGGTATACAAAGTAGTGTATATTTATCAGTGGATTATTGCAAGTATCATAATGCAGTTGTCAGGTCAACCCAGTTTTTAAATGCCAATTTAACCCTCAGTACCCATTCTTTACCCATATGCATTTTACCATACAGGAATAAACTGTATTCTGTGCTATGAACATTGCTTCCACCAGCAATTTACAGAACTTTTATAGGTTTAGGAATATGGGATAAATCACTACCTCTAACAGAAGAAAGACACCAAACAAGAAGATTAGCATCAAAAATAACAATGGGATAACATTGCAGTCCAAGTATTAAATCTTAGCTTTAGTAAAGAATGGAAAAAATAAAACTTTGGTATGTACATCCTTATTTGGAACTACATTGCAGTATGTCTAGTAAATGCATTAGGTAAAGTAAAGGTAAAGGTTCCCCCGCACATGCGTGCTAGTCGTTTCCGACTCTAGGGGCCGGTGCTCATCTCCGTTTCAAAGCCGAAGAGCCAGCGTTTGTCCGAGGACGTCTCCGTGGTCATGTAGCCAGCATGACTAGACACCAAAGGCGCACGGAACGCTGTTACCTTCCCACTGTAGTGGTCCCTATTTTTCTACTTGCATTTTTACGTTCTTTCGAACTGCTAGGTTGGCAGAAGCTGGGACAAGTAACAGGCGCTCACTCTGTTACGCGGCACTCGGGATTCGACCCGCCAAACTGCCGACCATCTGATCGACAAGCTCAGCGTCCTAACCCACTGAGCCACCACGTAAATGCATTACATATACATTAAGCTATTCCGCTTTTGTCTACAAAAATCGTGACAAATCATACGATTACCCAGAGGTGTCCAACTTTGACCACTTGAAGACACGTGGACTTCAATTTCCAGAACTCCCCCTGCTGGCTTGGGAATTCTGGGAATCCACAAGCCTTAAATCCCCCAAGATTGGACACCCCTGATGTGGAGGTTGTTAGTGCAACCGAAAAACTGGTGTTTGAGGGAGTCCTGGGGCAATACAGACAGTGCTTCCCCCGATTTTCCTCTTTCTCACCTGGGAAATACCAGACGTTTGTAACTGGGGCTGCCCTTCCATATCCGCAACTGCAGGGAAAAAAACCATTCCCTAGTTCAGGGGTAGGCAACCTCGGCTCTTTGATGACTTGTGGACTTCAATACCCAGAATTCCAGAACCAGCTATGCTGATTCAGGAATTCTGGGAGTTGAAGTCCACAAGTCATCAAAGAGCCAAGATTGCCTACCCGTTTCTAACTTCGAGAGCCCTAACCCAGCCAATCCCGGCGCCGACGGATTTACCCAGCTCCTTTGCGAAGCTTAGCGCAAAATATGAAGGGAATGAGTCACAGGGACCGCGCGCAGCCTTCTGGGAAGCGCAGTCCACGTGAAGTTCTCCACTCCTTTTCTGTTTATATTGGTCTAAGCGCATGCGCACTCCGCTGCTTCGTCTGCTCCATCTCGTTCGGCGGCTGACGTTCCCTCGCGCGCTTTTAATCGTTCCTCGTTGTCTGAGAAAATGGCTGCCGTACGCCGTGCTCGCAGTGACTCCCGCTGCGTAGTTCGCTTTTCTGACCGAGAACTCTGCTAAATTTGCTTCCCTGCTTGGTACCCGTTCGAGAGGGAGGTGAATAAGAGTCCAAAAAGAGACCCGACGGCCCTTGAGAAGGAGCGGAAACCTTCAACCAACCGGAGAGGCCGCCCTAATTCGAAACGGCCAGAGCTCTGCAGTCGGACGAGAGTGACAGCTGGACGGACGGCCTGGCTCCCTCAGCCTCAGCATGGTGAGGGGAGGGGCTGCCGAGCGAGTGCGCGTGACGAGAGCGCGAGAAGGACGGGGGGGGGTTTCGCGCGCTAACAGACTGTCGTTGTGTAGCGGATAGGTAGGCCCGCCCTCAAGAGGGGGCGACGGGCAAGAGGGAGACGAGGCAGTCGATACGCGAGGCTCACAATCGCCTCAGTTCAAGCCCCTCATTGAACGTTTGTGGAATGTTATAATTTGAACGTGCTTCGCGAATAAAGAAGCCTCTCGTTAACAAAGTACGCAACATAGCTTTAGGATATGTATAGATCAGGGGTAGGCAACCTCGGCTCTTTTGTGACTCATGGACTTCAATTCTGGGAGTTGAAGTCCATTAGTCATAAAAGAGCCGAGGTTGCCTACCCCTGGTATAGATAGATAGATAGATACGCTATACCTACATATATATATATATATATATATATATATATATATATATGGAAAGATACGCTATACCACAGGTCTGCAACCCGCGGTTCCCGAGCCGCATGCAGCTCTTTCAGCTGTCTCCTGCGGCTCCCAGTCCTCTGCCATGTGCAGTCCAAAAAAAAAAAGTGGGACTAAAAAAGTTCAAGCAATCAATTCAAATATGCAGGGTAGGTGCATATCTCGCCTTGGCTCCACTTTTCAGTCAAATCCTGTTCTGCGCATGCGCGCATGTACGCACATGCGCACTCATTTTTTGCGGCTCCCAGTTTTTCCTTTTGTGAGGGAACCAGTTCCGAGTGGCTCTTTCACTGTTTCAGGTTGCTGACCCCTGCGCTATACAATTGAGCACGCTATCCAGTTTACAGCGCAATAAAGATTTAGGAGGCCGAGTTATGCAGCAGCAGTCTTTTAAGTAGATTCGATCGAAAAGACCAAAAATACCCATCCATCGCCAGAAGGTGTTGAAGTTTTTAGCTAAATAAGCGGTTTCCCCATGATGTCAGAAACAGGTGGAGTAAGATGCTGGATGAATGCGGTTCAGGATGTCAGAATAGAAATAGGCGCTTGTTTCTAGCAAATCCCTGGGAAGCGCTAGCAAGAGACTAAAGTGACATCTGCGTGCTTGCTCTCTTTTTCACATGATTATTTTCAAGAAAAAAAATGGAATATCACCTTAATAACTTTGGCAAAGTTAAATTGTTTTTTAACAATCAGACAGAACCAAATTAATTAGATGGGCACATCTAGTTTAACTGATTTGTTGGTCAAGCTGTAGTGAATGTGCATTTACTGAGACTTTTTGCCACCCATTTGCCAATTCTATGTGGTATACAATATACGAAATAAAATTTTTAATAAAAACTAAAATGCCTTAGCAAAACCAATAAATATAGACTTGTCTTTGACTCTTTAAAAGGTCTGTTTTTTGTCATCTTCTGAAACATCATGGAAGAGGCTCACCTAACTTGGTGTTCCAGTGGGAAGGGTCTATTGCTGAGAAAATCAAGCCTCTGGGTTCCAGTCCCCTAATTTTTTTCTGATCTGGAGAATCCATTCTCTAATAGATCATGTAGGTAGTGCAGATTTTACATGAAGGAGATTGTTCCAAAGGCTACAAAGGCCCAAGCAGAAAAATGTCCAAGGTTTTGACATCTGCTTCTGCAACAGCATCAGATTGATACTTCCCTCTCAGAAAAAAGTGGAACTACTTCAAAACTGTTTCCAGTCCCCCTCTCTTGCAAGCAGCTCAAAAAGATACCATGCTGTGATACTGAATCTTGCAGAGAGGTCTACAGGAAAGGAGAGTGCATCACAGCTGTTTCAAGTTGCAACTACAAAAACAAGTGCTCTGTTTCATGTCTTGTTTAGAAAGGATCCAGATAATCTGTCTGCCTAGCTTCCTTTTCTGCATCTTTTTCAAGCAGTAGTAGGTTGGATAAGTGGATCCAGGGAAGTATTTTTAAGAAGTTTAATGGCTGAAGGTATTATCCCCTCTTCCTTTAGTAGTGCATTGATTATCAGCTGAGTCCATGTGCTCCAGTTTTTGTTAGAAGTTCCCATTGGAGAGCAAGGATCTAATTTGCATGTAGCTTCACCAGGCATCTGCCTTGAAGAAATACCACATTTCTTGGTTTACAAATTACAATTTACATACTGCACCAAGTTAAATCTAAACTCTGTTAAAAACTCTTTAGTTATGTACAATGTATAAATTTGATTGTCTCTCTTCCCCTGTTTCCTGAGAGGTCTTACAATTTAAATTCATGGAAGTTCATAGAAAGCCCTGAGAATTATAAGTGGGACAGAACGTTGTTTTACAAATTGATTAAAGAAATAAAATAATTGAAATACAATATTCTCTTTATAGAGAGAGTGAAAAGAATGCGAGTGTGGGAACATCAGACTTGATGGGCCTTTTAATGGAACAGTTTTTTAAACCAGGGATAATGCACATCTCTATTATTGCTTATCATCTAATTCCAATGAAGCAGTTAGCTTTCATCAACATTAAACTTGATAACAGAGATGAAGAAGAACAAGTTGAAATTAAATCCAGACAAAACAAAGGTGCCTTTGGGAAATAGAAAGCTGGACTTAGAGAGTGCGGGAAAACCTGTTTTGGATGAGATTGCCCTCCCCCAAGGGGATCAGATTTGCCATTTGAGAGCAGTCCTAATCTGCAGGTGAAGACTATAACAAGACACATTTACATATCATACCCATTCTTTAGTTATAATGTGTCTTGAGATCTGCAGTATGTTTATCTGTCCTTGAAGAGTAGTTGGAAATGGTAATTGGTGCAAAAATGCAATAGATAGGTTGTTGTCTGATACAAGGTACAAAGTTCAGACAATGCTTGCAGTGAAAGATTTGTATTGGGCTTGATTATTTGAGGTACTGCTTTTCCTACTGTGAATCTACCCAATTATTAAGATAACAAGGAGACCTTTTGGAAGGTTACTCTGCTCCCACAAGCTCACTGATGTGGTACCTCCTCTTGTAGGACATCAAAGCTATAGCTCTAAGTATCTGTGTTCTGCAATCTCCCATCCATGCTACTACTGGATACTATTTTGTCAGCAGGATTATAGAATTGGCTTCAACACGCAATGACAATTTTTACTCTTATCTTAGAAGGAATCAGTTTTCCAGTTGTATACTGGCAAATTTTGAATGCATACACACTGAACATCAGAAATATTTGTTGAGTTTCCTACATTGTGGTAATGCAAAGCTCAAACATCTGAAACAGTTCTGAAATTTTAAGTGAAGCAATAAAAAAAATCCTTAAAACTAACAAAATAAACAATTACACTGACATAATAAAATCAAGAGGCAGTCTAGGGCACGGGTGTCAAACTCACAATGTCACGTGACGTGTCGTGACGTATCGTGACTTTTTTTCCATCGCCAACAATGGGGTGGGCACGGTTTCGCCATGACACATCCAGCCCATAGGCCAGCAGTTTGACACCCCTGGTCTAGGGGAATAGATACATTGTCAGGACATGGCAAAACCTTTGCATTATGGAAGTTTTTGTAATCTTCAGAATCAATTTATTCCCAGGGTGGATATTTTTTTATTTTTTTATTTTTATTTTAATTCCATTTATATCTCGCCCTTCTCTGAAGACTCAGGGCGGCTTACAAACTTAGCAGTATATACCACAGGAAATACCTACCTCCATAACATTAAAGGAATTTCAGTAAGTCATGGAATCACTAAGACATCCTATTTATTTATTTATTTATTTTTGGGACTTATATGCTGCCCTATCTCCCGAAGGACTCAGGGTGGCTAACAACAATAAAAATACAATAATACAAAAGTTAAAAAAAGAATTAAACTAGCAGCCCCAATAATAAGTTAAAAACATTTTAAAAATTCCTGTCAGTCCAGGTCAGCCTGATGGAAAAGGAATGTTTTAAGGCCGCGGCGAAAGGACTGGAGATCTGGGGCCATCCGGAGCTCAAGGGGAAGTTGGTTCCACAGGGCTGGCGCACCCACAGAGAAGGCCCTCCCCCTGGGGGGTCGCCAGCCGACATTGTCTAGCCGACGGCACCCTGAGGAGGCCCTCCCTGTGTGAGCGCACTGGGCGATGGGAAGTCGTTCCCGGCAGTAGACAGTCCTGCAAATATCCTGGGCCTAGGCCATGTAGGGCTTTAAAGGTAAGTACCAACACCTTAAAACTCACCCGGAGGGCAACCGGTAACCAATGCAGCTCACGCAGGAGGGGTGTAATATGGGAGTATCGGGATGCTCCCATCACTACCCGCACGGCCGCATTCTGCACTAGCTGGTGGTCTTTAAGGGCAGCCCCATGTAGAGAGCATTGCAGTAATCTATACGGGAGGTAACAAGTGCGTGAGCAGGGCATCTATCATAAATATAAGGATTAATTAGGCCTATATTGAAGCGATTAGGTAACCTAGGGATAGGCATAAGTTGTTTAGGGCTTTTCATTAACATTGCAAATGTCTGAGCAACTGATTAAAATGGACCATCTCTAACAAATTTCTTGATTATAGTATGTGATTTTAGGATTTTAATATATAATGACTTGGAATACTAACATGATCTTTCTTCATTAGGCAGAAGGAGAAGAAGATTGTTGCTCTGACATAGTAAAGGAGGATGACAATGACAGTTCTGGTGAAGCAAATCTTGAGGTGTGCTGTTTTATCTTTACTCATAAAGTCGTATGTACAATTTTATTCTTTATCCCATGTGCCTTTGTACTTTTGTCTCAACACTTTAAAGCTTTCCTGTATATTAGTTTTACATGGAAACAGTTTTATTTTGGGGGATGCAGCTACAACAATCCTGAAAATAATTATTTTTCATAAAAATAATTGTTTATTAGGGAGCATGAAAAATCAACAGTAGAAAAATATTTCTATCCATGTGACAGAAATACTTCATATTCTTGATAGGAACATATATCCCTAAAATGCAGTATTCCTTTTTCTTTCTATCTGTAGAACTTCAGCTGCTGCTTTTTATAATGTTTATTGATCATTCTTCAAAAATGGATTTTTAGGCAGAGCTTCAGATGTTCAGAGCCCAGTGGATGTTTGAACTTACCCCAGGGGGAAGCTCTACAGGTCTGGAAACTCGATCCTGCAGAACAAGAGGTTCTTTATTAAAGACCATAGATACCAAAGGGAAACTCGAACTTGCAAAAGAGGAAAAGGTAAACAATTTAAACCTCCTAAGAGCCAGGGTGACACAGTGGTTAGAATGCAGTATTGCAGGCTAATTCTGCTGACTGCCAGCAGTTTGATTCCCACTGGCTCAAGGTTGACTCAGGCTTCCATCCGTCCGAGGTCAGTAAAATGACCCAGATTGTTGGGGGCAATATGTTGACTCTGTAAACCGCTTAGAGAGGGCTGTAAAGTACTGTGAAGTCTAAGTGCTATTGTTATTGCTATTCCTAAACTGCTAACATTCATCATTTAGTATTTCAGTATGTACCTATTTTTTTATTTCTATTCTTACAATTGAGCTGTATCTTATTGGAATAATGCTGTCAGGATTATGAGGAGAAAAAAAAACTTGTCCTGAATTCCTTGTATACTTGTTTGAATTTATGTTCAAAGAAGTAAAGGCACAAATATGATTAAAAATAAGATCAGATATTGAAGTAAAAAATACAGGATTGCAGTGCACTAAACTAATCAGTTTAGGTCCATAATTAGGTTGTTTATTAAAATTTAATTAGCCATGGAAAACTGCTTATGATTTTTTAAAAATTAGTATTTAAAAAAAATACTAATAGAAGGTTATAGTTCATTTCTTAAGTTAATTTTCTTTGCCTATATGTAAGGTATTCCAAAAACAAATGACTAATTTTTGTGCAGGCAAGAGAACTATTCCTGAAGGCAGTGGAACAAGAGCAAAATGGGGCTCTTTATGAAGGTAATCTATTAATGTCATATATTAATTTTTTGGACCATGCTCCTTCTCAGATAAAACCATTTATTGTTATAGTGAAAACTACAATATAAAGATTAATTACTAAGAGGCAAAGTGGTTGTCATGGCCCCAGCATATAATTTGTGTATATACTGTTGTTCTCTGGCATATGAGAACATCACCCCATCTAGTAGCTGGGGACAAATCTTTTATTGAGGGGTTCTTGGTGCTCTTTGAACTTGTTTTTCTTGCAGACAGTTCATTACCCAAACTAGATAACATCATCAGTGCTAGTAAGGAGTGCTGTTTGCTGTCAATTTATATTCTAGCAGCTTGCCTGTCAGTGTTAGTGGGAGTGGTCTTAGATATTCTTTGATTGGGCTGTTTGCTGTTGGCTTCTTTGATAGTTTCTTGACTGGGGTATTGTTTACTTGGTTGTTGGTCTGATGTTAACCTTGGGAGTTAATGTATTCTGATCTGGGTGCTGATTGCTGGTGGAGAGATATTTGTGTCTTTTTGTTCCTTTTTGGGCTGAGTGATAGTCTCTTTTGCATAATCTATAGATGTTGTTAATGCCTGTGTGTCTATTGATGGCTGATTTGTCAAAGTGCCAGGCTTCCAGAGATTCCCTAGTGTTTTTGAACTTGGCTTGGTCTAGGATGGTCATGTTTTCCCAATTGAAACGATGGTTAAATCTGTATGTTGTGAAATTAAAGAACTTTCATCATGTCTTCTGACTGCTAGTTAGTGTTCTTGGATGTGTTTTGTCAGTCTTCTGCCTATTTGTCCTACACAGTGGTTGTTGCAGTCCTTACACTGTACACTATATTGTAGATGACTCTTGTTTTTTCTTCTGGGATTGTTGGGTCTTTTGGTCTGCTTAGGATGTTTTGAAGGGCTTTCCATTTTGTTGGAATATGATGTATAGATGCTCTATTTCCTTTTTCTATTGTTCCGAGTTGCTGCAGTGTGTTTGGGCTCATCTAAATAAAGTCCTTACACAGCTTCTGTTGTGGGAGGTTGGGCTGTTGCTTTGGTACATAGTTACTACCACTGATGATGTTACATAGTTTGGGTAATGAAACATCTGCAAGAAAACAAGCAAGCTCAAAGAGCACCAAGGAGCCCCATATCAGCTCTTAGCTACAAATATAGTATTCTCCTTTATTAAATCCTTTATTGTTGGAAACTGATCTGGCCCTTTAATCATCCCTCATTCCAAAAACAAGCACACTTGAAAGATGTCAAGCAGCTGTTTCTCTTCCACTTTTCTTAGTGCTGTGGTTCTGCAGTGTGTCATGGCCCTTCTGAAGAGGGTCTGGACACTGCTTCTTTTGTATGTGGTGGGGTGGTTACTTGCAAAGCTGAGGATCTGGTATGCGTGAGTAGGTTTGCAGTAGACATGGTTTCCAGTTTTCCATTGTCTACTCTATGGGATGCGGTGGCTCAGTGGGTTAGGACGCTGAGCTTGTCGATCAGAAGGTCGGCAGTTTGGCGGGTCGAATCCCGAGTGCCGCGTAGCAGAGTGAGCGCCTGTTACTCGTCCCAGCTTCCGCCAACCTAGCAGTTCGAAAGCACGTAAAAATGCAAGTAGAAAAATAGGGACCACTGCGGTGGGAAGGTAACAGCGTTCCGTGCGCCTTTGGCGTCTAGTCATGCCGGCCACATGACCACGGAGACGTCCTCGGACAAGCGCTGGCTCTTCGGCTTTGAAACGGAGATGAGCACCGGCCCCTAGAGTCGGAAACGACTAGCATGCATGTGCGGGGGAACCTTTACCTTTTACCTATTGTCTACTCTCTTTATGTTGATGTCAAGAAATGAGAGTCTTTTGTCTGCTTCCTCTTCATTTGTGAATTTGATGCCAGGGAATATGTTATTGAGCAGTTGGTCTATTTCTTTAATTTGGGAGTATTTGATGATGACGAAGGTATTGTTGACGTAGTGTGTTCAAAAGTTTGGTTGGATGGTGGGTAGGGCTATGGATTCAAGTTGTTGCATGGCTGCTTCTGCTATTAGGCTTGATATGGGTGAGCCCATCGGGGTGCCTTGTATTTGCTTGTAGATTTTCCCAAGTATGTGTTGAGGCATAGATACAGAAGTTTCATGATGGTTTCTGTGGACATGGAGTGTTCTGTGGTGGAGTCATCTTTGTGGGTATGGTATTTAGTGAGTAGGTGATGTATGGTTTGTTTAGCCAAGTTGATGTCAGTCAAGGTAAAGAGTGTGGTGACGTTGAAGGAGACCATGTTTTTTTCCTTGTTGATCTTGGTGTGGTTGATGAGTTGGAGAAATTGTTCTGGGGAGTTTATTGAGTGGCTTGAGTCATTGACCAGGTGTCTGAGAGTTTCCTCTGCAGGGTTTTTGCTAGTTTGAACATCAGTGTTGTGGGTAGAGACACAATTGGGCATAAGGGGATCCCATTCTTGTGTATTTTGGGGAGTCTGTAGAACCTGGGCGTGGAGGATTCTTTTGGCTGCATGTACTTCCTCTCTAGTGGTATTAGCTTTTTACTTTTTCCATTTTTCTTGGGGTGACTTTTATTTTCTTCTCTAGCTAATTTGTTGGATCGTTGTGGATTATTTGCTAGGTGTCGGTGTCATTTAAATGGTTTTCAGCTTTGCTGATGTAGTCTATGACCACAGTTCTTTGTCTGATGCTTTTGTCTTGTTTCAGTTTCTTTAGTGCTGTCTTCCTCTCTTCTCCTTTTGGCTGAATATTTAATTGTGTCTGTTGCGTTGTACATTGGGGATAATTTTTTGCCTGATGTCTGGGGATAATTTTTTGCCTGATGTCTTGTTTTTCTTGGCCCAGGTGGTTCAGTTTTAGAATGGATTCAAGATTGGCTAGGAATTCAATGGAGTCAGCATCTTTGTGGTTGAAATTGAGGCCATGTGTGAGGACAGTCTTTTCATCATCTGATAGAGGTCTCTAGGGTAGATTTCTGATCCATAGTTCTGAGTTGTCATCTTATGGTTTTGGGGTGATGGCATTGAGTTTCTCCTATAGTAAGTAGTGTTTTTGGGTTTGTGTTTTATTGGCATTCCTGTGGATCTTGCTTTCAAATGGTCTGTCAGGTCCTCTCCATTGGAGTTGAGGCATTGCGGGGGGGGGGGGGTTTGTCGGTGATGCATTGGTATTTTTCCAGGCGGTTGTGAACATCAGTGATCATGAATCAAAGCATTTTGCATCCATTTTGAAAAGCTAGTTTCCATTTCTTGTGAGTGTTTGATCAGTGGTCAGTAGCATGTACTTTTGGGGGTTTGTGGAGGCATTCATGGAGGAAGTGTAGCTGTTTGCGGGTCAATGATCATCTTGTAGCAAAAGTCTCCAAGCAGCAGGCAAGTCTGACCGTTGCATTCCCATGTAAGTTGGCAATAGTGCCGAATATCTGTATACTTCTGTATACAATTCTACATGGGAGAAACATCATGTCAATTGAAAACCAGAATCCATGAACATCAGCTGGCAGTCAATCGCCTCGATTCCAAATCCCTTATTGCTACCCACACTGACCCCGAACAGCACCAATTTGATTGGAGCAATACAAGAATCATCAGCCAAGCTATCACCCACCACGCATCCGGGTTTATTGAAGCCTGACACTCCACAAGCAATTCTATCAACAGACATATTGTCTTACAACCAGCCTATGAAACCCTGAAAATTCAAATCAATTGCACAACCAATCAACAAAATCACCAATCTTCAACCAACCCACGCAACTCCCCCAAGCAGCACTTCATCTCCCATACTTGACTCCTCACAAGACCCTCACCTGACATGACCCACACCTGACCCATCACTCACCTGATGTGACCTCCCATCACAAGACCTGATCACACGAAGCCCTTATAAGCAGAACAACACCAACACTGACTTTCCCTAAATTCTGTAGAAGATGTTACCTTGCCTGGTAATGAAATGTTGGAAACCAACCCACAAGCTCAGAGAATGAACCTCCACACTCAGATAATCTGTGTATATACTGTGTATATGTTCTCTGGCATGTGTTGAGCCTCATCTAGTGGCCAGGCCACTAGATGAGGCTCCTAGTTTTTATTTCCAAGAATATTTGTGGTCTTCATGTATTCAAGCAAGCATCTTGGGATATTGGATGATAAGGCCACAATCTCACCAGTTTGCTTTACAGTGAATGGGTGCTTTATAATTGGTCATACTATTCAAGACAGTGGCCAAAATATGTTCTCAACATTTCAAATGTGCTAAGTGGTCCAAGAAACTGCCAGTTTTATTGTTACGTTTTAATCTTGAGAGTACTTACCTTGACCTGACAATTAATTAGGCTACTGCTAAGCTTGTAAGCCGCCCTGAGTCTTCGGAGAAGGGCGGGATATAAATGTAATAAAAATAAAATAAAATAAATAAAATAATTATTCAATGATCCTTGTTGCTGATTCAATCCATGGCTCTACTCCCCCCCAGGTTGGTATGGAAATAATTAAATATTTATGTATTAAAATGGCCTGTAATTAATAATGGCAATTGTATCTTCTACCATCATTTTTTGCAGAATATATTTTGAGTTTATAGTGCAATAACTAAAAGAAAAGTTGCATAAGAACTCTGCTAATGCACTGATTTTTAAAAGTTCATTTTTAATATTTATTCCAAACTGCATGTACAATCAATTTAAATAAGATTGTTTTTATTTTTAGCTATTAAGTTTTACCGTCTGGCTATGCAATTGGTCCCAGATATTGAGTTTAAGATTACCTATACCAGATCTCCAGAAGGCGACAGTATTGGGAAAAGCTAGTAAGTATACATGTATGCATATATTTATTTTATTTTTTATTTATTTATTAGTTTTTATAAACCGCCCTTCTCCCGAGGGACTCGGGGCGGTGTACAGAGGAAGGAAGGTATGCAGACCGAACAATAAAATAATAAGAAACACTAATGAACACAAACTGGGACCCCAATTAACGTTATCATGCCAGGCCAGCCTGCTGGAACAGGAAAGTTTTTAAGTCGCGACGGAAGGTACGGAGGTCAGGGGCCATCCGGATTTCGGTTGGTAAGGTGTTCCAGAGGGCTGGCGCACCCACTGAGAATGCCCTCCCCCTGGGGGCCACCAGCCGACATTCCTTGAGCGGTGGCACCCTGAGGAGGCCCTCTCTGTGGGAGCGCACAGGACGGTGGGGTGCTGACATCGGCAGAAGGTGCTCCCGTAGGTAGTCCGGACCCATGCCATGTAGGGCTTTGAATGTCATTGTTAGCACCTTGAACTTCACACGGAAGGCAACCGGAAGCCAGTGCAGCGCACGGAGGAGAGGTGTGATATGGGAGTATCGGGAGGCTCCCAAGAGTGTCCGTGCCGCCGCACTTTGCACCAGTTGAAGCTTCCGAGTGGATCTCAAGGGCAGCCCCATGTAGAGAGCGTTACAATAGTCTAGGCGAGATGTCACAAGGGCATGGGTGACTGTACGTAAGGAATCCAGGTCCAGATAAGGCCGTAGTTGGCGAACTAGTCGAACCCGGGAGAAGGCCCCCTTGGTCACAGCTCCAATGTGGTCTTCCAGGGAGAGCTGCGAGTCTAGGAGGACACCCAGGTTGCGGGCCCTATCAACAGGGGGAAGTAACTTGTCCCCAATGTTAAGCAGTGGGACGTTCTGAATCTCCTGGCTTGCCGGTACGTACAGCCATTCAGTCTTGTCCGGGTTCAGTTGAAGCCTGTTTCTCCCCATCCATTCCCGGACCGCTTTCAGGCAGCGGGACATCACGTCTAGGGCATCACTGATATTGTTAGGAGTTGAGATAAAAAGCTGGGTGTCATCAGCATACTGATGGTACCCTACTCCAAAACTGCGAATGATCTCACCCAGCGGTTTCATGTAGATGTTGAACAGGAGAGGCGAGAGGACCGACCCCTGAGGGACTCCGCAAGCGAGAGGCCTCGGGGTCGACCTCTGTCCCCCTGTCAGCACCGACTGCGAGCGACCCTGGAGAAAGGAGGAGAACCAACGCAGAACCGTGCCTCCCACTCCCAGTCCCCTGAGGCGTCGCAGCAAGATACCATGGTCGATGGTATCGAAAGCCGCCGAGAGGTCTAATAAGACTAGGACAGAGGAATGGCCCCTGTCCCGGGCTCTCCAGAGATCATTCATCAGAGCGACCAATGCCGTCTCCGTGCTGTAGCCTGGCCTGAAACCCGATTGGTACGGGTCTAGATAAACCGCTTCATCCAGGATCTGAGGAAGTTGGTGCGCCACCACGCTCTCAACAACCTTCGCAAGGAAGCGAAGATTGGAGACTGGACGAAAGTTATTCAAAGAGGATGGGTCCAAGGTGGGCTTCTTGAGGAGAGGTCTCACCACCGCCTCCTTCAAGGCGGTGGGGAAGTGACCCTCACTCAGAGAAGCAGAGATGACCGCTAGGAACCAGCCTCGTGTCGCCTCTCGAGCTGCATAGGCCAGCCAGGAAGGGCACGGGTCCAGTAAGCATGTGGAGGAGCTCAACCTTCTCATAATCCTGTCCACTTCCTTAGGAGTTACAGGATCAAATTCTTCCCAGATGACGTCGACAAGACTGTCCATGTCTTGTTCTTCCATCTCAGCCCAGTTGGAGTCCAGACCAGTTCGAATCCGAGCGATTTTATCCAGCAGATATTGACCAAATTCCTCGGCTCGACCCTGCAAGGGTTCCTCCCTCACCTCTTGGTTTAATAGGGAGCGAGTCACCCTGAACAAGGCAGCCGGGCGATTATCTGTATATATGTATATATATATATATATATGTAGGTATTATTTGAAAAAGGTGTACTCGGTATATATAAGGCTGTTCTAGGTCTCAAATTACCACTTTTCTAACAGAATTTACTTTGTCCTATACTATTGGTGAAGGAACTAGAAGAAGCAAGAAGGGAATATTCCCAAACAAGGCAAGAACAATGTGATACATTCAGTTATTCCAGTATGGGAAATCCAATATGAACTGAAGGAGCCAACTCTCCTATCACAGTAAGAAAATACAGAGAGTCCTCGACTTACAACTATTTATTTAGTGACCATTCAAAATTACAACAGCACTGAAAAAAGTAACTTATGACCATTTTTCACACGACCATTGCAGCATCCCTATGATTACACGATCAAAATTCAGATGCTTGGCAACTGGCATGAATTTAGATTGTTGTAGTGTCCTGGGATCATGTGATCACCTTTTGCAACTTTCGGACAAAAGTCACTGGGGAAGCAGATTCATTTAATAACTCTGCTACTAACGTAACTGCAGTGATTCACTTAACAACTGTGGCAAGGAAGGTTGTAAAATAGAGCAAAACTCATTTAACAACTGTCTTGCTTAGCAACAGAAATTTTGGGCTCAATTGTTTTATTCTTTCATTCTCAGGATCCAAATGTTTTGCCTTTGTAGTAATAAAACCCTTTGAAAGATTAAAAACTTGAAAAATGGCAGTTGGGAAAATCATTGCAGCATTCTCTTTTACTGGTTCTTGTGTCTTATTTGCAATTCTGGGAAGCTGTTAAGGCAATATATGCATCAATGTGTTCTTCATGTTTGGGAACATTTCCTTTGCCAAATACTAATCAGTATGTAAATGTAAATATTGACATTAATGGCCTTTAACATTAACAGGGTTAATCTGTTCATCTGTTGTATTATGATTTTCTGGTCTCATATTATGCCTGTGTTTTCTAGCATTGAAGATAATGAGGATGATAGCAAAATGGCTGACCTTCTCTCTTACTTTCAACAACTCACTCTTCAGGAATCATCCATCAAATTGTGTCAGCCTGAGCTTGATCTGAATCAGACTCATATCTCAGGTAAAAGAACATTTTCTGTAGGAAATTAGTGGGCATATTTTAGTACAGAAGACCATGAAAGGGATGTTCAGTAACCATACTGAACAGGTGAAAACTGTTTGAGATGTTTAACAGGAACTGTATAGATTTTAGCAATAAAAATAGTTCTTTCATTGTTACAATTAATATATGTTGCATGCTTAACATAATGCTTTCCTGGTAGTAAATACATTTAGCACAAGAAATTTATTCTAAATATAGGGATCTATAGATTTTTTTTGTTTAAAGTTATCTTATAAACTATAAGTTATGTTTTATACTAAATTTCACTGGGTTCCTCATTGAATGCTGACTTATAAAAACAATCTGTTAATTGTAACAATAGTTGCTGTAAGTGCTTGTTCTGCAATTTTAAATCTAACAATTAAAAAAATGAATATGTGCTGTTACCACACATTTTGTTATCTGAAATTGAAAGAAGACAATTTCATGTTTAGATATTCACATCCATTGTTATTAGAATACTGTACATTAGAATTGCACTGTACATGTAAACATGTTGACATGCAGAGTAATTATTTTTGTAAAATGAATGATTCATGAAAAATTCAGCAACCTGCAAAAATAGCTGCTTGGATAAAAATATCATGCTTAATGTAATTTTTTTTTTAAAAAAACTATATTTGAAGATGCATTAATGTTTATTTAGTATAATACAGTACCACATTAAGGGTGGAATCCTTTGTTCATCCTTGGAAGCAGAAGGGACCTTTCCCTAAAGCTTCTCAGGTCCCACCAAAGTTACTCTGGAGAGTTCAGTGATTCTCCAGTTGCTTTTTGTTGCTTGCTTACTTTTGGTACCAAGGACTAAAAGAGGGAGGATAATTAATACCAGCATTAGATTCCATCCCAAGTCAGTCATTTGGATGCCAAGGAGCCTCCCCCACATTTTTTTATAGCATGGATCCAAATCAGACTACTGGAATTATTCTAATTTTTACATTTTTTCCCCATAGTGTTGCCTATGGAGCTGTTAATGTATATTTTTCGATGGGTAGTTTCCAGTGATCTGGACCTGAGATCTTTAGAACAGTTATCATTGGTCTGCAGAGGTTTTTACATTTGTGCCAGGTAAAATTGAAACTATCATGCAATAAAAATTTCATTTATCTGGATAAAAGTGAGTAATTTTAGGATTTTTGAAATAAATGGTGACAACCAAATTTTTGTGGTTATAAAAATAAGGTCTTTACTAAAAATTACTTGAGTTTTTCAAAGTTTTAGGTAGAAAATGTGATCAGTTGACTAATAATACAAAGTATTTTTTGAAGAAAAAGCTTCACTAAAGCAACTAAAAACTCATTTTAATTATCAGGCATCACTTCCAGCCAATTAACAAATAAACCTGTTAGTGCAAAATAATACATTTATTCCTTAAAAGTGTTTAAATGAATTACTATTACTGCAGTTAATTAATGGTTTTATAAATGCAAGTTATTCAGTGACTTAATTCTTTTAATTTTGTTCTGAAAAACTAAGGTCACCTTAAGATTATAGTTTAAAATCATGAAAGTAAAAAAATATGAAATAAAAAGTATAAAAAAATCAGAAATTTATGAAAATGTGAAGATTAATGATGGAAAGTAGTGATATGTCTCCATTAATGGAACAGTATTGAGGCAATTTTTCTCTAGTTCCCTAATCATCCTTTGTATTCTCCTCTGACAAATTTATTGGAGGTTTGCAGGTTGGTTCCATTTCAAACAGTTGATTTCATTCCATCTGTTAAACTAATTGAATTTGACTATTCATATCAATTTGGGGGAAAAAGTTGTTTTGACTTTCCTATTCAGTTTGATTCAGTTCAAAGATATGATCAAAGTGACTTTGAATTAAACCTCTGAATAAAACTGTGCTGAGCCTATTAATGTATTCCTTAAAGTTTTGTAACCTGAGAAGCTCTATTATTCTGATATGGCATGTATAACACTTGTGCAGTTATATATACAGAAAGAGGGGAGTTTTAAAGGTAATTCTGGCGTTGCTTGTGATATTTGATTCTAGTCAAGTTAAAAGCATACGCCCATGCACACATAGAGTATAAAACTGATACAGGAGAGAACAGGATGAATTAAATCTTATCAAGGAGCAATTTTCCAGAATGTGTTCAAAATTGAATGATAAAGTCTCATTTAAAGACACTATGCAACCATTTGCAGTGTTTGATAACCAGTAACATACAATACTTCTGATACTCTTGTTTGTGTTAACATTTTTATAATCAGATTACACTCTTTTTTCCAGGGACCCTGAAATCTGGCGTCAGGCTTGTTTGAAGGTTTGGGGCAGGACATGTAATAAAATGGTTCCTTATACCTCATGGAGGGAAATGTTTGTGAAAAGACCTAGAGTTCGATTCGATGGTAAGAAATAACATTGTTGTAATGATAGTCAGGAAAGACAGGGGTGGTATAATTGCCGCAGTAGTTCCTGATTGTAAATATATTGGTTGGAAAAGTGACTGGCATGCACTTGGGACTACTAACAATGATTGGCATTCTAAATATATACTTTGACCTTAGAACACAGTCCCACTTAAAGAACACATAATCACCTTTTTAATCACCTCTCACCAAATAGAATAATTGTGATATTTGGGTTTGATGAGATATTCTCTGGGAAGGACCTTTCCAGGAATTGCGAATGAAAGCCTCCCGAAAACAATTGGTGTGGCAAGGACACAGTTTTTCTGGATAATAAGGAAATTTTTCATTGAATAAGCATGTTTCAAAATTTATGTGTGTGTGTGTGTCCAGAAGCTGCATTGCAATAAAGGACTGGATCATGAAAATAAAAACAAAAATAATTGAATTATTCATTAAAATAACTGCTTGTAAATAAAGTGCCCCATTTACAAAATTAATTGACTTTTTCTGCGTGTGCAAACAAAAACCACTCATACGCAAACAGAAACAAAAGAATAGTACTGTAGAAGAAATGGCAGGAAGGAAAGAAACATTTACAATAAGAAATGAAGAAAGTGAAATGAGAGGAGGGAAACAAGCTAATACAGAGATGAGGGTACAAGGAAGAAAGACGAGAAAGGTTGTAAAAAGCTCAACAGAAGTCTATGCATGAATGCATGAGTTCTAGTAACTTTGAAATGCTTTATTCCTAGCCAAGTATGCCTAGCACCTGTCCTAGTTAGACATCATGCCTATCCTATATGTGACTATTTCCTCTCATTTAAAGGAGAATAGTGTAAAACTCTACTAGTCCCACTTATCCCATTCTTGCCCTTCACATGTTGAGGTGAGCCTGCTGTGGAGGATGAGAGCAGGAGGAACTACTTATGTAACTCTTGTCTCACTGAGAGTAAGAACTGTTATCGGTGTGTAACCGCCAAGGATCCTTTTTCCCCCCTCTCCTGTCTCTGTTGAATTCAGTTTATGGTATTATTTGCAGGTAGTTGCTTTATATCTCTCCTACCACCTTTGTTTGTATAGCAGTCCAAGTCTTTCCAACTTAAGGATAATAATTTGAAGGGGGAAAAAATCTATCCTGCTTTTAAATGCAGTTACCGTATTTTCCGGCGTATAAGACGACCCGGCGTATAAGACGACCCCCTACTTTTAAGAAGTTTTTCAAGGTTTTGTCTTATACGCCGGAAAATACTTACATGCCCTGCCCGTCGCAGAGGAGGCGAAGGCCCGACTGGCCCCGCCGGCCCTCCCGCTGCTCCAGCGCTTCTGCCGGCCCCCGAGGCGCAGTGTTTCCCGGGCGGCAGGCAGCGCCGGAGGGCAGCCGCCACCCCGCCACGGCCGGCGCCCCTCCTGCTTCCCCCCCCAGACCTTGAACCTCTCCCATTGGGCGCAGGGCGGGGCAGCTCCGCCCGCAGCCTCTTTTTTAGAACTCGTGCGCTTCCCTCTCACTGTCGGCCGAGGCGCGCTCGGCCCGGGCTCCCGGTCCCTCTTCCCGGCCGGCTTCCCACCCTGCCCCTCATGGAGCTGGACTGGGCGTGCAGCCTCTCGGTGTGGCTGCTTTTCCTGGGCACCTTCTCCTCCCCCCACGCTCCGCTCCTTCCCAGCTCACTTGCTGCCGGAAAGCATGCTGCTTGGCAGCGGCCTGCAGGAACCCTACAGAGGGCGCGCGCAGGCGCAGAGCGAGGCCCCGCCCTCCCCAGGGACTTGTAGTGCAGCAACCAGATTGACTTCTGATCAGCGCTTCTTCGGGGCACACATGGCCGGGAAAGTGCGTCAGAGTCCCAGGTACCTGTAAGGCGATCAGCCTGCTTCTCCCCCATTGCCCCGCGTGAGTGCCTTGCTGGCCGCCGAACCCTGCCTTTTGAGCAGGAGCGGCCTTGCCCTGCTTGCCCTTGGCCGCCTCCGCGGGTACCACTCTGGCGCAGAGCAGGCGAGGCCAGTCCCCGTTTGGCCCGCCAGCTCTGGGAGAGCTCCGCACGAGCGCCTCGCCGGCTGCTAAACCCTGCCTTTTGAGCAGGAGCGGCTGTCAAGCCCCGGGCTCGACAATCAACCGAAGTGGGGGGGGGAATCCGTGCAGCAACCCGGCTACCTGGCCTGCCAGCCGCTCGTTGCTCCGCTGATCAGCTGGGAGGCTGAGACTCCGGATTTGAGCCACCGACAGCACAGCACAGGGAAGACGTGCCAAAGCTCATCCCAGAGCCTCCCGCTGCTGGAAGCCTGCTTGCAAAAAGCAGGGCGGGCAGCAGCAGCTGCTCACGGCGCCTCCTTCCCCCCTCCCGCCGCCCTCTCGCCTCACGAAACGGCCTCTTAGTCCGGCCTCTTAGTCCGGCGCGCAGCTCCGATCCCGGCTGCCTGCTGGCTCGTCTCGGTTGCGCTGATGCACCCGAGCGGCTGCTTCTCCCATCCTCGGCGGCTCGCACTCCTAGTTGCAGCGCATTGGAGTAAGCGCCAGCAGAGGCTGCTCTTTGGTTACCCGCCGGGAAACTTGCCAAACCGGGAGAGCGACTGCCACGCCCACGCCCCGCCTGGGACGCCGCGCCTGCCTGCCTCTTAAAGTGCCCACCCTGCATCCCTCTGGCCAAGGCAAAGGCGGCTGATGAGGACACCGACCTCGCTCCACGGGCGGCGGGAAGAGCTGCCACGTCTGGGGACTCCTCCTCCTTCCCCCCTCCCGCCACCCTCTCGCCTCACGAAACGGCCTCTTAGTCCGGCGCGCAGCTCCGATCACGGCCACCAGGCTGGCTCGTCTCCGACAGCACCGCCCGGCGGAAGCGCATCCCCGCGGGGGGGAGGGCGGTGCTGGTGACAGGTGAGTCCGGTGGGCGCGAGGCCCTCCCCTCGGGCCAAGAGCCAACGGGCAGCGCCGCCTTCGCATGGGGAGAGCCGCCCGATGCTCCTGCCCAGCCGTGTCCCGGAGCCGCGCCAGAGTTTTTTTTCCGGCGTACAAGACGACCCGGCGTATAAGACGACCCCCCAACTTTTGAGAAGATTTTCAAGGGTTCAAAAGTCGTCTTATACGCTGGAAAATACGGTATATATTAATTGCAATAGATGAGATTATAACTGATAAATGGTGCAAAGAAGATTGAAAATTGTAATAGGCTCCCTGTTTCAGAATCCTAAAATATGTATACCGTATATACTTGAGTATAAGCCGAATTTTTCAGCCCACTTTTTGGGCTGAAAAATTCCACTTCGGCTTATACTCCAGTCAACAAAAAAACTTACCGAGGACTTGTGCGCGGCCGAGGCTTTGGTGCTTCTGGGATCGCGCGCACCTCTCCCAAGCCACCGCCGTCCGGAGACCTGCCGACGTTTGGGGAGGTTTGGGGAGGTGCGCGCCTCCCCAAACCTCCCCAAACGTCGGCAGGTCTCCGGACCTCCGCGCCCTGCCTGCCTGCTTCTTTCCGCAGCGGAAAGAAGCAGGCAGGCAGGGCACGGAGGTCCGGAGACCTGCCGACGTTTGGGGAGGTTTGGGGAGGCGCGCGCCTCCCCAAACCTCCCCAAACTTCGGCAGGTCTCCGGACGGCGGCGGCTTGGGAGAGGTGCGTGCGATCCTGGAAGCACCGAAGCCTCGGCCGCGCGCAAGTCCTCGGTAAGCTCCGGGCGGTCACTTGCTTCGCGTCTCCTGAGGGAAGGGGGGGCGACTGGAGCGGGCGTGTTTCCTCGCCTGCTGGGCGCCGCGATTTGCCCGGGGAACGCGCGGGCCCCGAATGGCAGCGTGGAGCGAGGAAGCGGACAGCCAGGGCTTCCCCGAGAGCCGCGGCCACACAGGGTATTCCTGTGTATTCAGGCTTGCAAAATGGCGGATCGAGCCTCTGCTGGTGGCAGAGGCTTGCAGAGCGCGGATCCAGCCTCCGCCGGTGGCGGAGGCTTGCAGAACGGCGGATCGGCTTATACTCGAGTCAATAACTTTTTCCAGTTTTGGGGGGTGAAATTGGGGGTCTCGGCTTATACTCGAGTTGGCTTATACTCAAGTATATACGGTAATTGTATATTTATAGTATATATTGATAATAAGCAGGTACCTCCATATTTTATAGGGGTATATATCAGCAAGACAACATACATTCGTCAAGGAGAACAATCTCTTGATGGATTCTATCGGGCATGGCACCAAGTGGACTATTATAGGTATAGCCATTTTAAAATGACTGAGTTACTTATCTATCTTGCCTTCCTTCCAATGCAGTTTATGTATAATGCTGCAAACCAAGATATACAGTGAATTCAAATGATTACCTGTACGTAAAAAGTCATGATGGCTTAGGTAACTGGAGCCATGTATTTTGTGACTAAAGTTTATAATTCTGCTTTTAGAAATTCCTAAGGTATTTAAAAATTACTAGGAGAAAATTGTATGGCGATTCCAAACTCTGAATCTTCTATGATCTCAGGCTATGAATATACAGAGCTAGCTTAAAGTATGCAAATTAAATCCTGAAATGAGCTGGTTTTGAATCATAATTTGATACCCTAGTTAATCTTCATTCTGATATCCCACTACTGGAATACTTCCAGCAACAAAACTGGATCATCATAGTTAATAAAATTCTGTTGACATGTTCTTTTGGTACATGCTTTGATAAGGTTCTTTGTATGCAGTGAGGTTTCAGAGCTTTTTTCTAATGTTGGGAAAGATGTTTCTTCATTTTATTGTTATCTTTTGATATGTTTTTCTGAACAAACCCAAATTGGAAAAATATTGGAACAATTGTTTTAGGTACCTGAGATTTTTCCCAGATGGCCAAGTAATGATGCTAACAGCTCCAGAAGAACCTCAGTCTATTGTTCCTCGATTACGGACTAAAAACACAAGGTATCTTCAACATCTGTAAAAAAAATTATATTGTCCATTGGATCCTGATAACTAGGTAAACAGTAAAGCTACTATCATTTTTCATTGCTTAGATGACTAAAGAATGCATTGATCAAGTGATTTGAAAATTACACCGTTATCTTTAATGAAAGAAAACCATGTTTGAATCTAAAGTTAATTATAGTTTCAGTAAGCTCTTTGAATAATAAGGATTTAACTTAGTCATTATTAATTTAAATCCTATTTATTCTAGGATGTAATTTAATATCAGCAGTGTTTTTAGTAGCACTTGAAACATTTTCATGAAATGTTTTCCTTCTAAATCTCAGAACTGATGCAATTCTGCTTGGACATTATCGCCTTTCCCAGGATACAGACAATCAAACCAAAGTATTTGCTGTAATGACAAAGAAGAAGGAAGAGGTATTTATATAATAAAATATTAGATGGTCAACAGTAATCAGCTGACTGATTAATAGAACAAGAAAGCAATAAATAAGTATTGTACTTTAGGATAATTTGTTAAGTAAAAATACAACTTTGGAGTAGTTCTTTCTGCAAAATACTCTCTCCAGATATTCTCCTTAAACTCTGAACTTAAAGGAAATTGCTTTTTGGTGTAATTGTTTTCTTTTTAAATTTGGAAGCGTTCAAAAGCAAAACTCTTGAGGAAAGTACATCCAGAAGATAGTGAAATATAAGAATTCTGTATCTATCTTTAGACATTATTTTATAATTTTAATTGCTCTGTTTCCTGCTGCTCTGAGCCAAAAAAGGCAACCTTAGGTTTAAAGAGAATTATTTGACAATATATATGGATTTTCTTTTTTCTAAATCTAGAGGCATAGAAGGTTGGAATTTATTTATTTATTATTTATTTATTAATTTTATTTGTATACCGCCCTTCTCCCGAAGGACTCAGGGCGGTGAACAGGGCAATACATATTAAAAAACAAGATACAAAAATTAAAAATGATTAAACAAAATGCCCACGAATAAGTTAAAACACATTAAAAAATAGGTTAAAACAGATTAATAAAACCCAACCCCATCCCATCAGGCCAGCCAGCTTGTTCGAAAAGGTAGGTTTTGAGATTGCGCCGGAAGGAGCGGAGGTCAGGCGCCATCCGGAGCTCGACCGGAATATGGTTCCATAAATCCGGCGCGTCCACAGAGAACGCCCTCCCCCTGGGGGCCACCAGTCGACATTCTTTGACCAGTGGCACCCTGAGGAGGCCCTCTCTGTGGGAGCGTACTGGGTGGAGGGATGTTGACGCCGGCCGCAGGTGCTCCCCAAGGTATTCCGGACCCATGCCATGTAGGGCTTTGTAGGTCATTACCAACACCTTGAATCTCACCCGGAAGTCAACTGGAAGCCAATGCAGCTCGCGGAGCAGAGGTGTAACATGGGAGTGTCGGGAAACTCCCAACTCCCAATTAAGGGCTAGAAAGTGAACAAGAGAAGACTGAAAGGAAGTATTGAAAGCTGAAGGGGAAATTGAAGGTTAGGAATAGTAGAAAATAATAAAAAGCCTTCTTCAGTTTTCTACCACTCAATAATTTTTATAGATTCTTAATATTTTCACTATCAACATTTAAAAGTCTAGTTTTAGAAGTAGGATACTTACATTATCTTTAAGTTACAGGTTATATTTTATATTATTCACTGTAGAAAAATATACTTTACTATAAACACAGAATATGTTTTTTGTCTAAATGAAAATCAGCATTCATACTATGGTAGAGGATATATTTTCCTTCATCAATTTCTTCTAGGAGTCTATAAATGCTGGTTTTCATTCAGACAATAAAAATGTTCTGGTTTATAATTTCTCACAATAGGCTCATTGTGATTTGATTTTATACATTACAGTAGGAGATTGCTGATTGGGGTTGATTCGTACCAGAATTTTTGAAGAAATGAAAATGTCTTTGAAATGTAACATTTTATCTTTTAACCCTAGGGTACAGATTCAGTAGCTATCTTTTGCTGCATATTCTTGACAGCCTATTCCTTTCTTGTTTGTTATGTAGAAACCAATTGACTATCACAAGTTCAGATATTTCTGTCGTGTCCCTGTGCAAGAAACTGATCACAGTTTTCATGTAGGGTTACAACTGAATTCCAGTGGCCGTCAGAAATTTAATAAACTCATTTGGATTCATCATTCTTGCCACATAACTTACAAGTAAGGTTTTTTTTTTCCAAATGTTATAAAAAACTTTCTAAGTCCTTGAAACCTAATCTTTCAGTCCTAGTTAATAGAAGATTCTTTCTTTCTTTGTTTTTTACAAGCTTTTTTTATGCCTGTTTACAATGTGTAACAAGACTTGGCAACAGAAGGAATCATATAGATGTCTACAGCACATAATCATACTACTTATAAGAAATGTGTATCACTACATTTTCAACTAGGAGCCTGTAAGATTAGTTAATTTTGTAAGATAAAAATAAAATGCAAGTATCTGAAAGATGAGATTTGCCCATATAACACATTGTTTCTAGTTGTTTTCATCCAACTGGCCAAACAAATATTGCCAGCAGAATAGAGTGATGGAGGAATTTGGTGGTACATAAATATGTAGGAAGAAGAGAAGAAAGGGAAATTCCATTGAGTGAATTGAAGTTGTTTGTAATTAGATGGTGTCCATAACTTCCAGTTTGAAATGTTTGCTAGATACTTTATTGTCTCATAGATGAAGCAGAATACTGATTTTAATTTCTTAGGCAAAAAATCTAATTCGGTCAACAATATTGAACAAATCAGACGAGGAATATCAATCAAAAACATTTGCCAGACTATCTGACTTCTTTACATGAACAATTTGAAACTCTATAGAAAAACACCATCCAAAATTGAATTGCTGCTCAACACTGGATGAAGACAATCATTACAAATACCTGGGCATCCTTCAAGTTGATAACTTCAGGCTTCACTGAAGTCAAGAAGGTTAGAAATGAAGAAAGGGAAGAAGATCTGAAAGTCTAAACTCAGTGAAGGTAACACCATCAAGGCACCTGGGCAATTCCAGTCACTAGAGCAGAACTACACTTGCAAGAAAAAGTATGTGAACCCTTTGGGATTACGTGGAGTTTTGCATGAATTGGCCATAAAATGCGCTCTAAACGTCATGTAAGTCACAACAATAGAAAAACACAGTCTGCTTAAAATAATACTACACAAACATTAGCTGTTGTCATGTTTTAATTGAACATAAGATGGAAACATTCACAGTGCAGGGTGGAAAAAGTATGTGAACCTTTGGACTTAACTGGTTGACCCTCCTTTGGCAGCAATAACCTCAACCAAACGTTTCCTGTAGTTGCAGATCAGACCTGCACAACGATCTGGAGTAATTTTGGACCACTCCTCTGCACAAAACTGTTTCAGTGTAGCAATATTCTTGGGCTGTCTGGTGTGAATCTCTCTCTTAAGGTCATGCCACAGCATTTCAATCAGGTTGAGGTCAGGACTCTGACTGGGCCACTCCAGAAGGCGTATTCTGTTCTGTTGAAGCCATTGTTTTGTTGAATTACTTGTATGCTTTGGGTCATTGTCCTGTTGCATCACCCATCCTCTGCGGAGCTTCAGTTGGTGGACAGATGGTCGTACGTTTTCCTGCAAAATGTCCTGATAAACTCTGGAATTCATTTTCCCATCAATGACAACAATCCGTCCAGGCCCTGAGGCAGCAAAGCAGCCCCAAACCATGATGCTCCCTCCGCCATGTTTTACAGTGGGGATGAGGTTTTGATGTTGGTGTGCTGTGCCTTTTTTTCTCCACACATAGTGTTGTGTGTTTTTCCCAAACAACTCAATTTTGGTTTCATCTGTCCACAGTATATTTTGCCAGTAGTGTTGTGGAACATCCAGGTGCTCTTTTGCAAACTTCAAACGTGCTGCAATATTTTTTTTGGACAGCAATGGCTTCCTTCGTGGTGTCCTCCCATGTACTCCATTCTTGTTTAATGTTTTCCTTATTGTAGATGTGTCAACAAAAATGTTAGCATGTGCCAGAGATTTCTGTAGGTCTTTAGCTGACACTCTAGGATTCTTCTTTACCTCATTAAGCATTATGCGCTGTGCTCTTGCAGTCATTTTTACAGGACGACCACACCTAGGGAAAGTAGCAACAGTGCTAAACTTTCTCCATTTGTAGACTGTCTTACCTGGACACATAAACATCAAGGCTTTTGGAGATACTTTTGTAACCCTTTCCAGCTTCATGCAAGTCAACAATTCTTGATCGTAGGTCTTCTGAGAGCTGTTTTCTGCGAGGCATGGTTCACATCAGACAGTGCTTCTTGAGACCAGTAAACCCAAAACAGGTGTGTGTTTTTAAAGGGCAGGACAGCTGTCAGCAACGCATCCAATATCATCACACTGGTTGGAGTCAAGGTTGGCTCACTCCTGGCTCCAGTTAGCTCTTGGAGAAGTCATTAGGCTAGGGGTTCACATACTTTTTCCACCCTGCACTGTGAATGTTTCCATCGTATGTTCAATTAAAACATGACAACAGCTAATGTTTGTGTAGTATTAATTTAAGCAGACTGTGTTTTTCTATTGTTGTGACTTACATGACGTTTAGAGCACATTTTATGGCCAATTCATGCAAAACTCCACGTAATCCCAAAGGGTTCACATACTTTTTCTTGCAACTGTAAAATGCTGTATAAATTCTGTCTGCACAAGACCAAGCCTTAAAAACAAATGCATACAAAACCAGAATTGAGAAGGAAGCAAATGCCCTGTCTGCAAAAAAGCTGAAGAAACAGTGGACTACCTACTTAGTTGTTGCAAGAACATTGTACACACCAATTATAAACAACAGCATGGCAAAGTAGCAACAACTGTATTGCAATATCTGCAAAAATATCATTTGCCTGCAAGCAAGAACTGGTGGGACTGTACAATAGACAAAGTAATAAAATATGAAGAAGCTAAAATGCTCTGGAACTTTCAAACAGACAGATTCGTGCTGCATAAAGTCCTAGACTTAACAATTGTCGGTAACAAAGACAAAAAGATCTGGATATTGGATGCTGTGGCCAAAGCAATAGATACCTTGGGTGCAGTTGCAAACATTACAAAAGGCAGCTTTATTTGGAACAGCTTATGTCCTGCAACAATATCTTTATCACTATCAAACAACAACCTCTGCCTATCCCGGCTCCTTGGGAAGGACTTGATAGATTAAAATACCAAATCCAGTATAAATCTGCTGACTGTAGGACCAACCATAATAATAAATGTGTGTTGTGCCCAACTCTCAGTGACTCTAGGTAGTTTACAAATTGTTAAAGAAATAATTAAAACAAGGAAAAAACAAAAAAATAAAGATAAAAAAATGACAAAACTTGATTAGAACAATGGATAAACGGGGTTTCAGTTACCCTTGTCAAAGGCCTGGGTGAAAAAACCACTTCTTCGGGTTCCTTTGAAACAACACTTAAAGATGGGAGCCAGAGCAGGAGCTGCTACAGAGAAGGTGGGCTTCTGAGGTCTTGATAGTTGACATTGTTTAATTGAACCTGGAGCATGCCCACCCTGCCAGATCAGATAAACAGATATTAAATTAAACAAATTAGTAGGATATTCTTGTTGAATTATTTTGAAGTATTTTAATAATTGCAGATTATTCTACTAATTGGCGTCAGAAAGTGGGAATCGTGCCTCAAAGTCTCTTCTAACCATGAAAATTCCTATACAACCTTTTTTTTGCAGTGTAGCTATACATTTCATGTATTATTTTGAAATGCTGTTTTTGTTTTTTTTCCTCAATAAAGCCTTAAGATCTGCAAACATTGGTGTCAAATTCCAATTTCCATAGCCGTATATGTAAAAGTGCTCTGGTTTCAAGTAAAAGATTTTCTTACATAGGATGCAAAGAGAATAGGTACAAGTTATATTATTCAAGCCAGTTATTTTCCTTTTAGGCAAGGAACAAGTCAGGCTTATCACTTTTTACTTTTTTCAGGTCTACTGGTGAGACAGCAGTCTCTTCTTTTGACATTGACAAGATGTACACCCCTTTGTTCTTTGCACGAGTGAAGAGCTTTACTGCAGTTTCAGAACGGCCTCTCTGAGAAGCTCATGTTTCTTGCATGAAAGAAATTACAGCGAACAACACTTAAGTTATAAATGTGTGTCTGTGTGCGTGTGTGTATGAATGGATGGATGTGTGTGTGTGTGTGTGTGTACATGCATGAGAATATATGAGATATATATATATATATATATATATATATATATATATATATATATATATATGAATTTTATTTTAGAATTGGGAGATGTTTTTGGAAGAATATATACTGGAAATACATTTGATTTAGGGTGGCAGGGTTATCTTTCTGGTTTTTATGTCAAATTTACATTTTATTTTAAAATTGTTTATGTTGTGAAAAGACTTTGTAAGATACAAGGCATTTTTTGCCATCTCATTTTATGAGCAAAATTTATAAGCTGTTTTCTTTACAAAGTAAGGCTTCATCTGCCTATGCACCTTAAGTTCAGGAATTGTTATAAACATACTGCTGTACATAAAACATTGTGTGTGTGGTTGGGGAAGGCTCAAAATGTGAAGAATTTGTCCTGCATCTGTGCGTGGCCTATAAATGTATAATAGAAATTCATGTATTGGGATTACCTTTCAGGAAGAGATGCTGATTTCAGTATAAATTACGGCTTTATTGGGGGGGAGGGGGGAGGAAAAGCAAAAGGTGAAAGTTCAGCTTCAGATATCAACATTTTTTTTAGAATTACTTGGTTTTAAATAATCATAATAATCACTTCAGAAGTTACTAGGTTTTAAGTTGATGATGACAGGACAGCCACATTGCTGCATTGATTGCGTTTGTCTTCTGGATCCAGGAAGTGAACACTAAAGTGTATCATCTGAATTCTCTTATGCAAACAAACAGGGCTGCATTTTGCATTGTTTTGTTTTTAGCTCATCTGCTAACTGCTAAAAATGCTGTACACCTCTTGGGTGTTTTGTAACATCTAACCTTTTCTTCTGGGATGCCTACAGATGTTCAGGTACTGTGTGCTGCTTCTCCTGTGTGTGCAATTTGGGAATTGGATGCGACTGCTGTATTTCACCTATCATAAAAATGTATTTACTCATACAACTCACAATTCTAAATGTTTTCCTTTTACCAAGTTGTGTTTTTTTATTTTATTTTGGGGGGGGGGCATATGGATGAAATAAAGGTTACTTTGAAGTTCCAAGATCTCTGTTGCCTGCCATACTAAGTGCCAGTTACCAGCCAGCCCGTGGAAAAATCAGCCAAAGGCCATAATGAAAATAATAAAGACTGCAGGACCGATAAGCCGTTTGCACTGAATGCCATTAGTCCCTAAGGGAACTAACTTGTTAGTAAGATTGGGGAAGAAGCCTGGTGAGTTGAACAGGTATAGGGCTAAGGGGAATAAGGCTGTGAGAGAATTAGCAGGTACACGTGCCATGTAGAGGAAGAGGGTAAGGTACACTAGCTATGGCCGCCTCAGTTTCTAAGATTTCTCCAAATTTTGTCTTGGCTGAAATCCAGACCAACCAAACGGCATATTTTGATTCAGCTGAATTATTACTTGTCAAACTCAATCACATCATGTGACATATCGTGACGTATCACAACATTTTTTGCCTTTGCGGAACCAGGGTAGGTGTGGCCCTAACGATGCATCCCGCCCGTGGGCTGCCAGTTTTGACACTCCTGCTCTAAAGGGTTCGACTGAATCACCATCCCTTAGTGTGTTTATTTTGTGTGCAGCACAAATAACACTTTCTGTATAATTCTACTTAAAAATGCACATCTACAGACAACATTTTTACAAAACAGCAACATTTTAGCCTATGGATCTCAATATGGCCTATGGATGCACAATAGGTAACAATTCTATCTGTAATTAATATGCCCAATATATACTTTAGCTATTTAGTAATTGCTTGAAAAAGAAAGCACAAGAAACAGCAGCCAATTTGCTTTTAAAATTCCCAATAACAAAAGATTACCTATTGTATAATAAGTCTGTCATAGGACATTGGCACACGGAATAACGAATAAAGTTCCCTATGTTGTCCTTAATTTTGAATATGTCAAATGTCTACTATTAGCTTGGGATATTTTCCTTTATTTTGTGCATTCCTACCGTCACTATGAGGGACGCGGTGGCTCAGTGGGTTAGGATGCTGAGCTTGTCGATCAGAAGGTTGGCAGTTTGGCGGGTCGAATCCCGAGTGCCGCGTAACTGAGCGCCTGTTACTCATCCCAGCTTCTGCCAACCTAGCAGTTTGAAAGCATGTAAAAATGCAAGTAGAAAAATAGGGACCACTTTGGTGGGAAGGTAACAGCGTTCTGTGCGCCTCTGGCGTCTACTCATGCTGGCCACATGACCACAGAGACGTCCTTGGACAAGCGCTGGCTCTTCGGCTTTGAAACAGATGAGCACCGGCCCCTATAGTTTGGAAACGACTAGCACGTATGTGTGGGGGAACCTTTACCGTCACTTTAAATTTATATGGCTGCTATTCCAAATTCATGACTGGATGGTTAACAACTGAAAACAATATAAAAACATCAAAATAAAATAAGCAGAGGTTAAAAAAGAGCCATCAATGCAACTGTTGCATAGGTCCTGACACAGAAACATTTTGATCTCCAAGCCCAGTGACAAACCTTATCTAATGCCTTGCAACAAGCCATCAAGGTCAGGGCCAATTCATCTCCAAGATTGTGTTTTAAAGTAAAGCATAATTTAACTCAGTCTTGTCCCCCAATTTGATAAGGTATAGTTATAGAAAATGTTGTGACCGTATTTTATACACTGGTGAATGAGCTATTATCTTTGTATAAACTTACAGAGAGGAAAAAGATTCCTACAATCAGAATTGTGAAGGCACCACAAGGACCATCCAATTCAATCTTCTGTAGTATGAGGGAAAATCAATTAACCCATTCTTAACATTCTTACTTTTTCTTAAAAATCTATAGAGAACTGACAAGCTTCATATTTAGGCTGTTTCACCTTATAAAGTTATTGCCATCAAGGTGTTTTTTTTTAAAACAAAATTAGGCAGTTGCAACTTACACCATCATTTCTGACCTAGTTTCTGTATCAATGGAAAATAGTTCCTGACCATTTTGTTGTTGTACCTTTTAAAGCCTTTTTTGGCAACTGGAACTGTTGGATGAGGTCTTAAGACTGATAAAAAAATATCTAAAGACAAAACGTGTAGCCTGGTAAACATGAAGACCATTTTGAGATGAAGCACAGCCAACTTGCATGCACCTAGTGCATGTCACATCTAAATATCTCACAAAAGATTTAGCCATCTTCAGTGACTTTTCTGATTAAGATATAATATATTGATCAATATAGTATGCATCAATTTGTATTCAGAGTCCAAAGTTCTCATGACAGGCACGTGGGTTTGTGCCACTGATCATTTTAGGTCAGTATATTTGCTTTCCCCTATCTTCTGAATCTCAAGATTAACAGTTGACCAAATGATCAAATTGGGAGGGAAAAGGACAAAGACTGAAAAGAGTGGTAGGGCTGGAAATGCCTGCTCCTAAATGAAGTGAGTGATCCTGACTCTTAAGAGGTCTGGGATGAAGGAGCCCTGATTTTTGCCACTGCTATCAGATGACCCTACAGGATAATAAAACGATAAGCTGGTAAATTTTGTACCTTTTTATTGCAAAATTTAAAAAAGTACAGAATAATCGTGAAAAACTATTCAACAACAAAACTGTCTATTAGAATCACATTTTTACAAGTGAAAATGTTTTTTATGTTCACTGCTACAAATGCCATGTTACCAGAAATATTTATTAATAAGAAGTATTTCTTAAAATCATGTTTGTATAGCTATCTCACTGATGACAAAATAATGTGTTTGAAATAAAATATCTGGGGGGGGGGAATAATGCCTTACTGGAATGTGTTCCGGAAAATGGAGCCACTGGGCTCATAGCAGCACTCTAGTTTCTGTTATATCAAATGGTTTTGTTCTGGAAAATTTCAGGTCAATTTTTACTGCTACAGCTACAGCTCCAGTTCTTTGTTTTTAAAAAATAAGTGTGATTAAAACCAGCCTTGTTTGTGGCCCAACAGATAGGACTTTATTTAATAAGAATAGAATAGAATAGAATAGAATAGAATAGAATAGAATAGAATAGAATAGAATAGAATAGAATAGAATAGAATAGAATAGAATAATAGAATAGAATAGAATAGAATAGAATAGAATAGAATAGAATAGAATAGAATAGAATAGAATAGAATAGAATAGAATAGAATAACAGAACAGAACCTTGCAGGTCTTCTAGTCCAGCCCCCTGCTCAAGCAGGAGAACCTATACCATCTCAGACAAGTGACTGTCCAGTCTCTTCTTAAAAATCTCCAGTGATGGAGCGCCCACAATTTCTGAAGGCAAGCTGTTCCACTGGTTAATTGTCCTCACTGTTAGGAAATTTCTCCTTAATTCCAGGTTGCTTCTCTCTTTGATCAGTTTCCAACCATTGTTTCTTGCCTTTCCCTCTGGTGCTTTGGAGAATAAGTTGACCCCCTCTTCTTTGTGGCAGCCTCTCAAATACTGGAACACTGCTATCATGTCACCCTTGTTTCTTCTTTTCTTTAGACTAGGCAAACTCTGTAATGAAGAAGAGTTTCAGGCTCCATGATCCCACAAGTGGGCCTCCTGCTAATTTTAAATCTTTAGAGGTATTTCCTAATCTACCTTCATCTGCTTCACATTTGATCTTAGGACATACTAACATGACTTAGCACTGGCCAAATTTGGCAGATGACGGGCCTTTGTAGCAAAGATAATTAGATTCAAGTATGACTAATCACCTTTTTATGTATATGCAATACTTATGACACATTCTGAAAGGGGGCAAAGCTTTAATGATGTCAGGCCCAGTCCAAAAAAGACATAGAGCAATCTTGGCAAAATTTGGTTATTTGCTCACGCAGAGAGACAGAATCTTGCCAGACTAAATCCTTACTACTCCCATTCTAACGGATATACCCTAGGGCAGGGGTGTCAAACTGCCAGCCCGCAGGCTGGATGCCTCATCCGGAAGCCACGCCCACCCCATTGCCCGCAATGGCAAAATAGTCCCATACGTCTTGCAACGTCACATGACGTCGTGAGTTTGACATGTCTGCCCTTGGGCCTACGACATTCTAGGGAGTAGCTATCCTGACTTTCTTCCTCTGGCTCCTATCCAGCTCTGGGATGTGTTGTCTTTTGTCCCCCTCCTTGGATGTGTTCCCTCCTTGCTGGGAAACTGCCACTTTACTACAATCCATCACTTCCCCCTTTGTCAGCACCATCCATTACATCTGGTCTGGTTATAGCTGCAGATACCTGCTCATCTGCTACACCTCTTTTATAAATGTGTTGACTTAAAGTCTTAAAGCCTTTACTAACAGAACTGAAAACACTGAAAAACAGTGGAATAAAAGTTTTGAATAACCTTAAAAAAATAAGTGTAATTTTTCAAAGGAAAAAAAACCAGATTAGTTCACTCACTAAGGCTGCAAAGTCCAAATGTCTATGATGTAGCAAGAAAGCATGGCCAGTCAAAAATACTTTCCTCTAGGCTTCCGGTTTGCACGCGCGGCGCTTCCGGACGTGCAGGAACAGCCTGCTTCCTGCCGTCCGTTTCTTTTTTGGAGGACCCTGAAAAGAGTCAAAAATCACCCTGGAGGGGCGATTACCGAGGACTTTCCTGCGATCGTGGAAGGGCGGCAGCCCTCTGCTGGAATCCGGAATCATCTCCTTTGGCCCAAAGAAGAAGAGACCGGCCACAAAGATGGCCAATCATTAAGCTGCTCCCTACTGAAAGCCAAAGCACTACCTAGCACTAAGAAGCAATCTGGAGGACCTGGGTGAGCTTTTACCTTTCTTATTCCCTAACCATCTTCCTGTGGGACTTTCCCGAAAACCTCCTTCCCCATTTTTTGAGAAAACGGCAAATATCTACTCTGAGAACAAATCTTAAAGCCTCAAAGCTACAAAAGAACTTTAATTAATTCAGCAAAGAAATTAAGTAATTTTATCTGTATTTACTAAAAAGCTTCTATTTGTTGCTAGGAATCCACTACCCTATTTTTTTTCTAAGCTGTGAATTAAGGAAAAAATTTGGACTAATCCTACAAAAGTTCTATATTAATTTGGAAAAAGAAAAAAAATTCCTACATTGCATGTTATATGTTACTGATGACATCTTGTGGCGAAACCTGGTAGAGCAAGTAAATTTCCTTTTTTTGTTGTTGTGAGAGCTCACTGAATAACAGAGCTGGCCTTGACACTAAGATAAGGGTGGGAACACCTGGCACTGAATACAACTCTTCAGGAGGTGGAAAATCTATGACTATTAAAACAGCCTCCATGGAAGATTTAACTGCAAACAATAACTAAATGGATAAATACATCCCACCACTTGATTATAAACTGATATTGGACACGATTTTGGCAATGACAGAGCAAATTAAAGCCAAATTGCAAGAAAAATCTGACAAAGCCACCAAATCAAATTTTGATTTTAAATGAGGAAAAGATAACCCAAAATCAAATAGAAGAAGTGGAAACTAATAGTAAAATAGGAGATTTCAAAGAACAACAAAAGCAACCTACAGAAGATCTTAAAGTCCAAACGTTAATGGCAACTACAAAACTTGCAACCCAAAAAGCAGCAGCACCTGAAGAAAACAACACCAAGATTGAAGACACTAAAGGCCTTCAAATACAATATATTGAGAATTCAATTAATCAAAGGACAATCATAATACCAGCTACTACTTTCTACCTAACCCAGATAGAATTGGAAGAACAAAAAGATCTGACTGATTTAATGATAACTATATTATATCAACCATCAAAAACTGAATTATCAAAGCAAAAATACAATGGTCACAAAGGGGGCATCTTCCTTGCAAAACGGACATTTGGATACGCTCCCTGGATTCAAATAAGGGGTATAGGAAGAAAGGAAGATACATCTGAGATTTTAAAGATGCCAAGAAGGAAGCATGATTGGCACAAAAGGAAGGCAAGAGTTAGATTTTAAAAAAAACTGAACTTGTTTCTTTTTTGGGATTGCTAAAGATAGACTTTAAAAATATCTCTTTTATGGATTAAGGGGAATCCCCCCAAAAATATAACTGATTTTACATTTAGCTTTTAGATCTGTAAAGGTAAACAAATGTAAGCTTTTAGAATATAACTCCGAACTATATCTTAGAACTTGGAATGACATATCAAAAGATAGTATTTTAATAATTTATGTACGGTCAAGATGACTTATAGAATATTCAGTGGTTACTTTTGAATCAGTATAGAACCTATAATTTTATATATAAATTTTAATAATTGTTGAATGGTTAAGGCAAAAACCATATTTTTAATATCTGGTGATTTGTTAAGATGAAAATTAGACTTTAATGGTAAAACATAAGAATGCTTTGTAATGAACAATATAAGTTTTGTAGGCAAAAGAATTATTCTTTATTGAAATAGGGAATTGTGGGTTACCCAAAAATTAAGCTTTTTCCTATATAATATAGGCCACTCTAGAATATCCTATTGCAATTAGATAAAACTTAAAAGCAGGATATTGATATGTATTACTGAAAATATATTTTAAGTTTTGTTGATTGACTAGGTTACAACTAGAAATGTACTAACTTGCCTATTTTGACTATGTAATAACTAAGGGAAGTAGAGAGGGCATCTCTGTTGATGTAACCTGAACTATTTACAACTGGTTGTTTCTTCTTTTAACTACCCAACCACCATATTGTTTCACAAATACATGTATATGTAAATATTAAAAAATCAATAAAACTTCTCTCAAAAAAACCAACAACTTTCCTGTAGACCACCAGTGGGCAGAATTGAACATCAGCCTTCTTGTGCTACTTCATTGGGCATATGGACAATGAGGCTGAGGAGGAGTGCCACCCTAACTGCTTAAAGGTGGGACATTTTAAGGAAAGGCTCTGAGGAAAAGGCTGTTAGGAAAACAATCTTAACTGTTCTCTTTAGTGTCTGGCAAGGCAGGGAAGGGTAAGGTAGATGAGGGGCATGCAACAGTTGTTTAGTGCCTTATGCAGTTGTCAGAATAGCAGGTTGCTACCTCACAGCTGCTTGGCTCCTGTTACTTGTTAGCTACCCTATTTATAAACATGGGTCTAGCAGTCTCCTTCTGAAAGAGTGTTAAACCTTGAGCAAAAGATTCCCAGATCAGAGGAAGGACATGAGATTAAGTGGCTTTGAGATCTCTCTCTCTCTCTCTCTCTCTCTCTCTCTCTCTCTCTCTCTCTCTCTCTCTCCTCTCTCTCTCCTCTCTCTCTCTCTCTCTCTCTCTCTCTCTCTCTCTCTCATATGGCTGGATTCACAATAAAATAGATTACAGAGCTGATTTCTAATAAATATTATAAATTGCCAGTAGATGGCAGTCTATGATTTAGAGACACCTAACATAACTGCTCAGCCGCATTCCTTGGTGAGCTTGATGCCTTCTAACAGAATACAGAATAACAAGGTTGGAAGGGACCTTGGAGGTCATCTAGTCCAACCCCCTGCTCAGGCAGGAGATCCTATGACATTCCAGACAAATAGTCTCTTCTTTAAAACTTCCTGTGTTGAAGCATTTACAGCTTTTGGAGGCAAGCTGTTCCACTGATCAATTGTTCTGTCAGTAAATTTCTCCTTAGTTCTAAAGCTGCTTCTCTCCTTGATTAGTGTAGTTTCCATTCTTGTCCTGCCTTCTGGTGCTGTGGAGAATAGGTTGTCCCCCTCTTCTCTGTGGCAGCCCCTCAAATATTGGAATAGTGCTATCATGTCACCCTTACTCCTTCTTTTTACTAGTCTAGACATACAAATTCCTGCAACCGTTCTTCATGTGTTTTAGCTTCCAGTCCTCTAATCACCTTTGTTGCTCTTCTCTGCACTCTTTCTAGAGTCTCAACTTCTTTTTTGTATCATGGTGACCAAAACTGGACTCCATATTCCAAGTATGTTCTTACCAAAGCTAACACTTCACATGATCTTGATTCCCTCTGTTGATGCAGCGTAGGATTGCATTGGCTTTTTTGGCAGCTGCAGCCCACCGCTGGCTCATATTTAAGTGGTTGTCATTAGGATTCTTAGATCCCACTCACAATTATTGCTGTTGAGCACAGTGCCTCTTATTCTATACCTGTGCATTTGGTTTTTCTTGCCTAAGTGTAAAATCTATAACTATGTTTTTTAACATGACAAAAAGAAATGATGAAATACACAGTAATAGTCATGCCAACTGAATTTGATAAAATGTTAAATTTTAGTTTATATACAAGTTAAATAATTGTACTCCTTCTGTCAAGTCCCACTTTTCTGAGATACAACCCAAGGCTCAGAATGGTTTTTAACCCACAAAGATGCACACATCTAATAAGGATGCATTATTGTCTTTATGAGCAAACCATATTTTTAAATCATAGTTGATTAGAATGCCCTTAGCTTGTTCTGCCAATGTTCGTGGAGGTGTGGTTTCCTTCTCAGTAGTTCCTTCATTGGGGTATTTTTTTTTCATTTGTCTGGTGTTAGTCCTTGCTTAATTCTTAAGGAGAAAAACATACCACCCCATCATCACTAGAAGGGCAACTACTATATATAAACAAACATCAAACACTGGTGATGTTACTCAGTCAGGTAATGAAACGTCTGCAATCAAACAACCAAGCTCAGAGAGCACTCAGGACTCCAAAGAAAGTTCTGTGCTTGCAATACTTGGTAAACCACTATCCACTTTGCCAGACTCTAAGAAAGCCATGACAAGACGTTAATTATTCTTCATTGTGCAGGCCATGATCTCCTGAGAATTTAAACCCTAAAGCAGTTCTTTTGGTACTCTTTTGAAATCCCAAGGAACTTAGCTCTACCGTTCCCTTGTTGTATACAATTAACAGGTAGAATCTAAAGTTTATCTACTGTCTCTGTTCTTCTGGCCTCTAATCATAGGAATAATCAAGTTAATTGGAGATGATTGTAATAAAAGATCAAATCAGATTTTCATTTTCCTTCAGAGTAAATTGTGGGATGCAGGTGAACCTGAAAGTTTGAAGCAGGCATCACACAGGAGATACTTGAACACCTGATTATTATTATTATTTTTTTAAAAAAAAAAGCCTGAGAGATTACATTTGAAAATGGAGAGTGGGTTAGAGAAAAAGAAGTGTGTAATCATATTTTAATAATAATAATAATAATAATAATAATAATAATAATAATAATAATAATAATAATAATAATAATAATAATAAAGTTGGAAGGGACCTTGGAGGTCATCTAGTCCAACCCCCTGCTCAGGCAGGAAACCCTATACCATTTCGGACAAATGGCTGTCCAGTTTCTTCTTAAAAACTTCCAGTGTTGGAGCATTCACAACTCCTGGAGGCAGGTTGTTCCACTGGTTAATTGTTCTTACTGTCAGGAAGTTTCTCCTTAGTTCTAAGTTGCTTCTCTCCTTGATTAGTTTCCATCCGTTGCTTCTTGTTCTGCCTTCGGGCGCTTTGGAGAATAGCTTGACTCCCTCTTCTTTGTGGCAGCCCCTGAGATATTGGAACACTGCTATCATGTCCCCCCTCGTCCTTCTATTCATTAGACTAGACATTCCCAAATCCAGCAGCTGTTCCTTATATGTTTTAGTCTCCAGTCCCCCAATCATCTTTGTTGCTCTTCTCTGTACCCTTTCTAGAGTCTCGACATCTTTTTTACATCGTGGTGACCAAAACTGGATGCAGTATTCCAGGTGTGGCCTTACCAAGGCATTGTAAAGTGGTATTAAGACTTCACATTATCTATACAAGATGCTCTTTCCCTAGCAAAGGGGCTTTTGTCTTTGGTAAAAAAAAAAAGCACCCAGGAAATCGTTGGCAATTCCTTTGCAATATATCTTGTCTCTAGCCAAGCAGATGATTGATGAATCATAGGCTAAAACTTCACTACATACTTGGATTTCATAACCCACAGACCACTGGAGTCAAAATGAAAAAATTATGGAAAATACTGTTGATTTTGTGACCCCCAACTATAGACTCACTTGTATCGATGGACGCGTATACACATGCACATATACATAAAACAACATATGATACTTTACTTTCTTCTTCTCTGTAACATTAAAGACAACGGTTGGAAAAATCTAGTTAAACCTGAAAGGCCAAGAAAATATGAATAGAAGAAATGAATGTTTGTCTGGGTATGTGACAAAACAGAGATGATTTCAATCTGGTTTTTCTTCTTTGTTTGCAGTTCTAATTAAAAGGCTTTTTTATGATATAATATATATGGGATAGTAAATATAAGTGTGTATGATTATCATATTTTTGAAAGTAAAATTTCTCCCTAGGGGCAAACTTTTTTTTTAATGTTAACATTATGATCTCTAAGCCATGAAAAATTGTCATTTTAACACTTCAGGCTAAAAACTGGTATCCAATAAAACATTCTCCTGATTCCTATGTAGAAGAGTTCAGTATTAAATAACCTTGCTTGCTAACTGTACATTAAGGATGCTTTCTCTGGGCAGGCTCACATCCAAAGCTTTCTTTTCCCTCTTCCCTGTTAAGCCTCAAAGACTGCTAAACTCGAAAGTTTCTTAATATTTCAGAACTAGGTTGATGCAAAACTTTGCACTGGTCAAGAACAGGGGATGATACTCCAAATCTCCACTTAGCCATGAAGCAGCCTACTTTAATTTCCTTTATTTCTCTCTGTCAGTTTGTGTGCTGCTTCATAGTATTAAGGAACCAATACTTGAGTCTTACTGGTGTTTAAGCAAAAATATGGCAGTTATACATGATCCCTCAACTTGGATCTGGCTAAGCCAGTAAGAACAGAAAGTTACAGGCTGTAAATATAAATGATTTTACGTCCTTGAAAATTTCTGTTTATGACCAGCTGTCCTCAGGAAAAGAATCGATTGAGTAGATTATGCAGCAAAAGATATTTTTCAAATAGCTTACAAATAATATACAAGTTAGAGTAACTGATTAAGTGGGGGGGAACTCACTCCAGGTACATCAGACAAACTCTAGACAAAGCAGCATTTGGGGCCATCATGGAAAAGAGATTCATAAGTTTGGATGTGTTCTGCACAGGCAAAATTTAAATTATTAGAACCATAGAATTATAGAACGGAAGGGACCACAAAGATACCTAGTCCCTCTCTCCGCAGTGTACTGAAAAACCATGAAACCATCTTTGAGAGTTTACTATCCATCCTATTCTTACAAACCTCCAGATTCTATAGGTAAACTGTTCCACTATTGTACAGATGTTACCATCAGGAAGTTATTTATTTATTTATTCATTTGTATCCAGCCTTTATTATTGTTATAAATACTTCAAGGAGGTAAACGTATCTAATGCTCCTCCCTCCTATTTTCCCCTCAACAACAGCCCTGTGAGGTGGGTTGGGCTGAGAGAGAGTGACTGGCCCAGTCACCCAGCTGGCTTTCATGCCTAAACTGGGACTACAACTCAGTGTCCTGGTTTCTAGCCTGGTGCCTTAATCATTAGATCAAACTGGCTCTCCTTATGTTTAAAAGAAAACTAGGTAGCTGCCCTTACACCCATTATAGCTGGTTCTTTTTTCTATGGCTATGGAAAATAGTTCATGATCATCATCCTGTAAACTTCCCTTGTACACCTAAATATGGTCATCATGTCACCCCTATTTAGTCTGTCTGTCTGTCTGTCTGTCTGTCTGTCTGTCTGTCTGTCTGTCTGTCTGTCTGTCTGTCTATCTATCTATCTATCTATCTATCTATCTATCTATCTATCTATCTATCTATCTATCTATCTATCTATCTATCTATCTATCTATCTATCTATCTATCTATCTATCTACCTACCTACCTACCTACCTACCTACCTACCTACCTACCTACCTATCTATCTATCTATCTATCTATCTATCTATCTATCTATCTATCTATCTATCTTTGTTTATTAAATTTATTTGCTGCCCATCTGCAAAATTCCACATTCCTTCAACCGTTCTTCATTATTAGCCTTTCCTTTGAACTTTGGAATGTAATATTAGCCATGTAAATTTAGTTCATCAAACTGGTTTATGCGGCTCGGGAGGAGACACGAGGCTGGTTCCAGGCAGTAATAACTGCTTCCTTGAAGGAGGGTATCTTCCCCGCTGCCTTGAAGGAGGCGGTGGTGAGGCCCCTCCTCAAGAAGCCTGCCCTGGACCCGGCTGTTTTAAATAACTATCGTCCGGTCTCCAACCTTCGCCTTTTGGCGAATGTTGTTGAGAGTGTGGTGGCGCATCAGCTTCCTCTGTTCCTGGAGGAAACTGATTATCTGGACCCGTACCAATCGGGTTTCAGGCCCAGGTACAGCACAGAGACGGCATTGGTCGCACTGGTGAATGAACTCTGGTGGGCTCGGGACAGGGGATGTTCCTCTGTCCTAGTCCTTTTAGATCTCTCAGCGGCTTTCGATACCATCGACCATGGTATCCTACTGCGGCGTCTCAGTGGGTTGGGAGTGGGAGGCACCGTTTTACGGAGGTTCTCCTCCTACCTCCTGGGCCGCTCGCAGTCGGTGTTGACGGGAGGGCAGAGGTCCGCCCCGATGTCTCTCGTTTGTGGAGTCCCTCGGGTCGGTCCTCTCTCCCCTCCTGTTCAACATCTACATGAAACCGCTGGGCGAGCTCATTCGTGGTTTCGGGGTGGGGTATCATCAGTACGCTGATGATACCCAACTTTTTCTTTCCACCCCGAACCAACCCAGTGATGCACTCGACGTGATGTCCCGTTGCCTGGAAGCGGTCCGGGTTTGGATGGGGAGAAACAGGCTTTGACTCAATCCTGCCAAGACTGAGTGGCTGTGCATATCGGCATCTCGGATAAACCAGGTTGTTCCACCACTAATGATGGGGGGTGAGGTGTTACCCCCTGTCGATAGGGCTCGCAACTTGGGCGTCCTCTTGGATTGATGGCTCAATTTTGAAGATCATATAGGAGCCGTGACCAGGGGGGCTTTTGCCCAGCTTCGTCTGGTGCACCAGTTGCGGCCCTATCTGGACCAAGATGCCCTACGCACAGTCACCCATGCGCTTGTGACCTCCCGGCTAGACTACTGCAACACTCTCTACATGGGGCTGCCCTTGAGGACCACTCGGAGGCTTCAGCTGGTGCAGAATGCAGCTGCGCGAGTTGTTATGGGAGTTTCCCGATACTCCCGTGTAACACCTCTTCTCCGTGAGCTGCATTGGCTTCCGGTTGCCCTCCGGGTGAGATTCAAGGTGCTGGTAATGACCTATAAAGCTCTAAATGGCTTGGGTCCGGATTATCTAAGGGAACACCTGCTGCCGGCATCAACTTCCCATCGTCCTGTGCGCTCCCACAGGGAGGGCCTTCTTAGGGTACCGCCGGTTAAGGAATGCCGGCGGGTTATCCCCAGGGGACGGGTGTTCTCTGTGGGCGTGCTGGCCCTTTGGAACCAGCTTCCCACGGAGCTTACGACCGCCCCCGACCTTCGCTCATTTCGTAGGGACTTGAAAACTTGGTTTTTTGAGTTGTCTGGCCCAGACTGAGGGGTTTTAATTTTTAATTAATGGGGTTTTAGTTAAGTTTAGGGATTAATTTAATCTTAGTTTTAATCATTTTTAATTTTATATGATGTATTTTAACTTTTAATTTTCCCTGTAAACCGCCCTGAGTCCTACGGGAATAGGGCGGTATATAAATTTAAATATAAATAAAATAAAATAAAAATAAATAAGTATTCATTAGGAAAGAAGCGTCTTGTCTGCAGAAGAACTCTGCAAAGGCATTCCTATCAACTATCATTTAAAAATACGGTTTGCTCATAACGACAACAACAATGCATCCTTATTAGATGTGTGCATCTTTGTGGGTTAAAGATCATTCTGAGCCTTGAGCCGCATCTCAAAAAAGTGGGCCTTGATAGGAGAAGTACAATTATTTAACTTATATATAAACTAAAATTTTAAATTTTATCAAATTCAGTTGGCGTGACTCTTACAGTGTATTTCATGCTTTCTGTCATATAAAAAAAAGAATACTGTGCATAATTAGTGGCAACTTTTGGATAGCTTTCAGGGGGAGGGGCCACCCAAGGCTGGGGGCGGGGTTTGCATGAGGCCCTTGTGCCTTAAGAGATGAGTTTCTAATCTACTTGGTGATTTTCAAAAGATTTTTTCCAAGGGTTATAAATTGGGTCAATAGGATTATCTCCAGAGTACTGAAGAAAGCCTACAGCAACTAAAGTCCTTGCTTAAGGCCAGTCTGCAGGGGCATGGCAATAGTTTAAGGACATTGGAACGAGGACCTTTTGTCCTTGGGTTGTATTTCTAGCCACTTTACTGTGACAATCTCCTAGAACCGCTATACTAAAAACTAACCAACAAACAAACCTGTCACTATTTCTCCATCACCTTGACCAACCTGATGGGACAGGGCACTTAAAACCTCTGGTTTTCTGTATATCTGTTGCTCTATTGACATGAAGAGATAATGATCTATAGTTCATGGTCCTGTATGACCCAAATATCACCATGGGCTCTGATCTGTCTCACTTTGGCTGATCTCAGAAAAGCTAAGCAGAACAGGCCTTGATGAGGACTTGAAGGGAAGGCCATGCATCTTCTGGGGCCCTAGGCAGACAGGAAGTTGACAAAACATCCCTTTCAAATTTTAAATGGTCTTTTCCTGAATCTCAGGAAACACTATTTTTCTTTTGATTAGAGCCACTTTGGAATCAGGTGGCAAAGGAAGGAAGGAAGGAAGGAAGGAAGGAAGGAAGGAAGGAAGGAAGGAAGGAAGGAAGGAAGGAAGGAAGGAAGGAAGGAAGGAAGGAATCCAGCCCTACCAGTATTTAAGAGGTGAAAATTCTATACCAAGTTCCTTTCCTTTCCTTTCCTTTCCTTTCCTTTCCTTTCCTTTCCTTTCCTTTCCTTTCCTTTCCTTTCCTTTCCTTTCCTTTCCTTTCCTTTCCTTCTTTCCTTTCCTTTCCTTTCCTTTCCTTTCCTTTCCTTTCCTTTCCTTTCCTTTCCTTTCCTTTCCTTTCCTTTCCTTTCCTTTCCTTTCCTTCTTTCCTTTCCTTTCCTTTCCTTTCCTTTCCTTTCCTTTCCTTTCCTTTCCTTTCCTTTCCTTGCCTTGCCTTGCCTTGCCTTGCCTTGCCTTGCCTTGCCTTGCCTTGCCTTGCCTTGCCCTTTCCCCTTTCCCCTTTCCCCTTTCCCCTTTCCCCTTTCCCCTTTCTCTTCCTCTCCCTTCCCCTTTCTCCTCTCCCCTCTCTTCTTTCTCCTTTCCAAGTGGGAAACCTACATTATCAGCCTGAAACAGATCTTTTTATTTTAATATGGCCTTTCTTACAAAATTGTATAAACTTCCCTCCTAACCAGGAAATGGCTGTGGGCTGGTGTTAAAGATGGCAATGGGCCACCACTGATCTGGTTTTAGTATCTGGTAGAAACCACTACCCCAACCCCAAAGCTTATCAGGAAGCTGGCAAGACAAGGTCCTCCTCCCATTAAGAATTCTGCTGATTCTATATTTTCACCCAGGGGCACCATTCCCTATTTTTCCCTCCTTTGTTGAATGAAAAATGCAGAAGACCTGATTGGCTTTGTGATTACTGGTTTATCCAACGTAGCACCTTCCAGATACAGTAATTCTGAAGAACACAGTGTACTGATTGTTGATTTACCCTAGTGGATAAATATGGCTATACTCTTTTTGTATTTATGTTGCTTTTCTTACCTCATTAATGTAATTTCTGTTATCATTTTCTGTTATGATGTTAACCTGATTTATAGAGTTGGGTATGTATCAGAATCAGGGGTGACTGGAGCTGGCTGTAAACTTAATAAATAACAACAATAATTTCAATATACCTACACTCCAAGATTTACAAGCTCAAAAAATGTCATCCAATCACAGAGGCTTTATTGCAGAATCTTCTTGAAGCTTTTAACAGAGCCGCATGCCTTCCCATTTAAACTGAAAATACTGGCTTTCCTGGTGAGGCCTCATCCAGCAGTTCTAGGAGACAGCAGATGCTTCTGCAGCTGTGCAATGCATGCACAAAATATTATCTAACAAGGGTGTCAAACTCACAATGTCATATGATGGGTCACGACATATCATGACTTTTTTTCCATTGCCAGCAACGGGTTGGACACAGTTTTGCCATGATGCATTTGGCCCGCAGGCCGGCAGTTTGACACCCCTGTCCTAACTGATGGAAATGCCAGTTATGGATTCATGGTGATCCAAAGAGCCTTGATGAAGAAAATCCTCTATATCCTCCAAACTTGGCAAATTTAAAATTTGTGGACTTCAATTGCCACTATTCCCCAGTGAGCACAGCTGGCTGATGAATTCTGGGAGTTGAAGTCCACAAGTCTTAAAATTGCCAAGTTTGGAGACCTGTACTCTATAGCCATAAAAGTCTAGCTGAGGGAAATCATGGCCAACTTCTCGCTGTATTCTCCCAGAACTGAAATGAGATGCATTGTTAATTGGTCTGTTATGTCTTGAGCCCAATATTCATTTCTCGTCTTGGCTTCTTTTAGAGGCCTAAATAGTCAGTTTAAAGCAGAATGGAACAACTCTGGCTGTAGGTACACATAAAGCTTTTGGCCTATATTTCAAAACTTTCTGCAAGGTAATTTAAGGCTGTCCCTTACACCTTGTTGCTAGGAAAGGAAAAATTATGTTGGGGGGGAAAGAGAAAGAGAGGGAGGGAGGGAGAGAGAGAGAAAGAGAGAGAGAGAGAGAGAGAGAGAATGGAGATGTGAAAAGTGAAATGTGAAATGTAAAATGGAAGGAGTGAAAAGAGAAATGTCAGAAGAAAGAAGGCTATCTTCATTTGCATCTAGCATACAACCTCCAATCCTGAGCAAATTTATTTATTTATTTTAATTCCATTTATATCCCGCCCTTCTCCGAAGACTCAGGGCGGCTTACATGCTGCATTCAACGGGAACAATCTTCTTGCTCTTTTTTAAACCTCTGAATATGTACAGTTTTCAATTTTAAACTTAGAAATCCTACCAAAAGTGCTGTTACCCAATTTACTTGGCACTGAGCAACATTTTACTGTAGAAAAGGGGAATATATCATTCAAGCATGATAAATTGAATGTTTGTAGCCATCTATATGCTTACCCAGTTTCCTCCTAGCTGTAATATGTTTTACAGTGTAAATGGGGATGCTATGCTTTGGTAGCAGATACACCTGCAATCCAATGTGTGCCAGGATAATCTCAACAGCCACTTGCTATTTGGGACTCCAAGGACACCAAGCTGGTTATTAAAGTTCATTCAAACCACCTGCACTTAAAAATGAAGAACCAAGAAGACAACTGAAATATGCTGTAGATGGCCCCTCACCTCCTGGCAGCCATTACAGGAGGTAGGAACATGATGAATGTGGATAACTAAAATAATTTCAGCCAGAATTATGGGATGCAGTTCCATCCCACCAAGATCTTTGGTTTCTTAAAATCTTTGGCTTCTTCCAACATCTGATGTATTAACTAATGTTGTAATTCTGGGCATCCTTGTAGTAAGCATTTACTAATTTATTAAGCTTATTTATTTTAGTAGTAAAATGTGTACCGATCCCATTAAATACATGCTGGATAAGAACTGTATTGGTTTATGAGGCTTTTTGAGTTGCTTTCTGTTGAGTAATTGGTCCCCAAACATGGAAGGAGGAAAGCTGTTCCATAAGACAATAGGATAAGCAATTCAAGGACTGTAGCCATGAGCCATGGTGGTGCAGTGGTTAGAATGCCTTCCATCCTTCCGAAGTCGGTAATATGAAGACCCAGGGTGTTGGGGGCAATATGCTGACTCTGCAAACTGCTTAAAGAGGGCTGCAAAGCAATGTGAAGTGCTATAGAAGTCTAAGTGGTATTGCTACTGCTTCTTTCAGGTGTAAAAAGTTGAAAGATTTGCTAATCTACCTTTCTGCCAAATATACAGGCTGATCTGACCATAAGTTCCCTTTGCCAACTTTTGAGTTTCTGCTTTCCAAGCAATGAAACAGTCTTTTATTGTGTACAAAGAATGGGCCACTTACAAAAGAGCATTTTAAAAATCGCTTTGGTCTGCACCAGGACATTTTTAAATGTGTGATGTTCAGAACCTATGATAATTTCATGGACAATCTATAAATCTATAAATTAAGGTGTAAAAATATTCTTGTAATCATAATCAAAACATCAAAATAATAATGAATACCAGCATTTGAAATTCCAGAATATCATTGTGAAATTAGTTTACGTCTTGCTACTCAAAGCAAAAGGTGAAAAGATGGTAAGTTAGTTGTATTGTTGGACAGCAACCATTCTGGATTGAAGGAGAGCTCAAGCAAGAAATCAGCCTGGACTTCCTGCATAAATACAAGAGGATAAGCAACCATCCCCTCCTCCAAAAGCCTCTGAGCCTTATCTGGTCTTTATCAAATGAAGGCTGCCAATCTGGGAAGATTCCTGTACTATGGGCAGAGACCAATAAAGTAGCTAGTTGGAATGCAACACATGTAGGTCTTGTGCCAGATTGATACATACTAAGAGTTTACTTGTAAAATGATCATTCTTGAATAAAAGTAGTTCTATATTTTTATTAAAAATTATTTCTCACTCTGAGAAAAAGAAAAAAATAGCTTTAAAATGTGATGGATACACAAATAGGTCTCACTGTATGCAGAGGAGTGCATCAAATCAGTGGAACTCTCAGTCTGTACTTTCATGATTAATCCACTAGTGCAGGCATAATATAGTCAAGTTATCTGCTGTGAAATACTTTACACAAATTGCTGCACAAATTAAAAAAAAATCAGAAATTCAACAACAAAATGCAGAAGAATACCCATATAGGATATAACTTAACTGACACCCGGAATCAAGTAGCAACACAATGTTCATAATAGTCGAGAATCTATCTCACAACTTGGGGGAGATGATAAAAGAGCTTCACCGCAAAGGAAAGAAGTTGAAAAACTTCTCATTGTTGCAGTGGTCAAGATTTGTATACTTTTGGTCTTCCTCACTGGGCCACTCATTCCTCGTGAGGGGCAAGGAATTCTGGTAATAGTGATGGGCAGCATCTCCAATGAGGTAAGGATCCTCTGGAGACAGCTGGCAAAAGGAATGGTTGCTGTTACAGAACAGGGGTGCTTTGATTTCAGATATATCTTCCCCAAGCATATTTCCAGGAGATCTGAAGGAGTGGTAACCAACCTTCACTGAGGATTCCCACCTACTTGGAACCTGTTGGGGACTTAAATCTACTGTATTAAAGGAAGATAGAGTCTCACTGGGTAGACCTGGCAGAACTGTAGTAGAGCCACTGACATATTTCATTGATGGAAGGTGCCTTTCTAAGTCAAGGTTTCGATTCCAGCTCTCCAGTTCCCCATATTCAGAACAGTCAGACGCTAACAATTCCACCGGGTCTCCACCATCATATTCACTGCTTCCAACTGGCTTGTACTTGTCCAGGTATTTGCTGTAGCCCATATCTTGAGCGTGCTCTAATACATAGGGCAACTTTGTGGAACTGAAGCCTTTGGTGAAAGTCAAGCAATTATTTAGCTCTTGAGATGGGTTGTCTCTGAAGTATCCATTGAAGTTATTGTGTGATATTCGCTCCTCATGTTTGGGAACAATTAACAGTAAAGTATCATCCCTTTGCATCTCTCCTGTCAGGGACTTAAGAAAAATCCATCATAATACAATTCAGCGTTAATCAAGATCCCTTCATTCTCAAAGCCAAATTATCGTTGAACTCCAAATGTTGGGTTCCTACTCAAATTATCATGTGAAATCACTCTGCTCTTGGACTTTTCAACCTTTTGAATGTTCTCACTTACTGTGAGAGTCAGTTCTCACACAGACAGTGAAAACTCAAATAAAGGCAAATTTGATTGTTGTGGGGGGAAAAAAGGCCCGATTGGATCAGTCAACCTGCTGCCCAGAGGGAGTCATATTCTCCACTAGGAAGAATTTTTAACTCACTTTTTCTGCTTTCACCATTTTCTCCTTACATTTAACTTGTCCTTAAAATGGAATCCTGTCTTTTTCTGTGCTGGATGGTTACATCTGGTGTATTTTTTTTATTTAGCCAAGCAATAAGTTGCTTCTGGTAAGACTAATAAGAAAATGTAAAAATTCCTCCTCCAGAAATAGAGCCAGAAAGACCAAGAAAGGCTTCAGCAAATGAAAGCTATTCCTTTCTAAGGCAGCTGATAAGTAACTTAATAATGACATTACACCCAAAATTTTGAGCAATTTTTTTTGGTATAATATAATGCTAGATAAATGGGAGAATGCATGGACGAATGGACTAAAATTCACATTAAATCATAGCTTGAAAGAAAACTTTTATAAAATGATGTATGGTTGGTAGTTCACAGATAGACTAGTGAAAATGTATAAAGGGATTTCTAATAAGTGCTGGAAATGTAGTCAAAATCTAGGTTCATTTTATCATATGTGGTGGTCTTGCAAATATGTGAAAACATACTGGATAAGCGTAACAATGACTATGCAGAAAATATTTAAGACACGAATATTAATGAAACCTGAAGCTTTTCTGTTAGGTATGATGGACAAGCCAATTGAAAAACAATTTGGGGTGCTATTCCTGCACATGGTAACGGTTGCGAGGATTGTACTTGCCAAACAGTGAAAAGAAAAAGGGATGCTGACTGTTGAAGAATGGATTTTGAAATTGACTGAATTAGCAGAGATGGCGAAATTAACTGCTTTAATTAGAGATAATGGACTAGAGTCTAGACAGTTTTACAAGAGACTGGACTTTGTGGACTTTCTACAGGCTAAATATAATAACAGATGGTTAACAGGCATTTGAAGAATAGCGTAATGTTTAGCTCAACCTATTGACTGCTTTTTCTTCATATATCTATATCTATACATATCTATCTATATCTGTATCTGTATCTGTATCTATATAGATATATAAATGTAAAAGAGGAGAATTTGCTGCTTTTTCTTTTCTTTCAGCACCCAGAATGGAGCCTACATGTTAAATGTTAAGTTTATTTGATAAATTTTTCCTCTTTTTTGTACACTGTATCTTTTTCTTTTTTTTATTGTTGCTAGTTAAATATATGCTTTTTTGAGTTTTTTCTGTTTTCTTTCTTCTTTTTTTGATAAAACAATAAATAATATTAAAAAATAACATTACAGAGATAATAAATTCACATTTAACAATAACAAATTTACAGGGAAAGTGTCCTTTCAATTGAGGTTGACTCCTGGTGATTCCATGTCAATATCCTTTTGGGCGTCTTAGAAATAATATTTATTTATTTACACAGCAAATTTATATAGCTGCCCATCTTACAAAAAGGTGATTCTGGGCAGTGTACAACAAATATATAAAACAATAAAACATAATCATATGGAAGGGTTTGGCCATTGTCTCCTCCCAGAATTTGACTTTATGACTGCCCAGTTGATGGTTTTGATGTGTGTGTGGTTTTTTTTTTGTGGTCTCCAATACAAGTGTTAACTAGTGTGACTTTGTGGATTTTTTTTTTTAGATCAGCCAAATTTGACTAAGTGCTGCCTCTTAGCTTGATTTTTCTTTGGATTATTATATTATAAAGAAATGGTTGCCACCAAGGAACCATCCCTATTGAAGAACATAACTCCAGGGAGGGCAAATTGTACTCAGGCTATACTAATACCAAATCTTCAGTCAATTCCCTCTACATGCTGAGTCCTCACTGGATGCTCAGCTTCAAGAGGCCCATCCGTGACAACAGTATGTGGTCATTTGGGTATTGGATTCCATGAAAATTTACCTCCATCTCTCTGTTCCTCTTCAGTCTTGGAGAAGTTGAAATATACGCTTTTTGTATTGACCTTCTTGCTTCTGCTTCCAGTTTGGTTTCTGGCCTTGGGTGATCATGAGCTCCCTTTGACTTAACAAATAAATGAAAAGAGGCATAATAATATAAAGATACGTAAGAAACAATTTATAGTATCATGAATACCAGTGAAAGAGGTATAAATTCCAGAATGGCCTGGGGGCCCTAAATTAAGTTAAGGAATTTAATTAAGGAGAAACTTCCTAACAGTGAGGACAATTAACCAGTGGAACATCTTGCCTTCAGAAATTGTGGGCGCTCTATCACTGGAGATTTTTAAGAAGAGACTGGACAGTCATTTATCACTGGACAGTATAGGTTCTCCTGCTTGAGCAGGGGGCTGGACTAGAAGACCTCCAAGGTCCCTTCCAGCTCTATTCTATTCTATTCTATTCTATTCTATTCTATTCTATTCTATTCTATTCTATTCTATTCTATTCTATTCTATTCTATTCTATTCTATTCTATTCTATTCTATTCTATTCTATTCTATTCTATTCTATTCTATTCTATTCTATTCTATTCCTGAAGTTATTTGTCAACCTGCTCCAATTCTTGATTTTATTTACTTAATTGAAAGTACATTTCCCTGATGTAGATCTGCTTCACTATATGTGAGGGGAAAGAAATCTCATGCTTCTACTATGAACGTATTTGTTTACATGGTTTTTTTTTAAAAAAAAACACTATTAAAATGCATGGAGTTTTTAAAATTTCACAGACGGTGATGAGAGGAGCCTTATTAACTATGGACCTGGCATTAAAATACACAAGCCTGAGCTCAGGTGGCTGCTCATCCTCGCTCCTGGAACCACGGGCCGAAACCAGAGGGTCGGAGCACATCACCGCTTGAAGATAGCGGGGACGCACTCCCGGATGTTGATACGGCCCTCTGTTCATACACCTGCTGCCTTTCCCTAATGTCGTGGGAATAGGTAATCCCACACCCTGCTCCGGGGCCCTGTAGGCAACCAGCCCTAGCTCCCACCTGACGTGATCAATCCCGGACCTGGCCTGAACAACAGTTGGTGGACACCCCCCAGTTTCCAGCCAAACCTGTAATCCCTCCCCCCTCCCTAACCCCACAAAAAATTTAGCTAAAAAATTAACCAGGGGCCTCTTATTAAGTTTATACCGGAGGCTCCTGTCCCTGCCCAACCATCTCTCAGGGTCCCAACAATTGGGCCCTTCATCAAGATGAGAAGTGGAGAGAAAGGCGGGTCGCACCCAGGAAGGGGGGGCACCCCTGAGGGCGAACAAGTCCATGCTGGTATAGCAAAGGCGAGTCATGATTGTCTAAGCAAGTCCAGCAAAAGGCAATCCCATAATTAATCAGGAGGGTCTAAGTCAGAAGGTGAGTGGGTATCCAGACCGCCAACCCAGCTCCACTGCCACTCAAGCTGGGTGAACCTCCAGAACAGGTCAACCACCGTCCTCTCACGACGGTCGCAGCTCTGATCCGGGGAGCGGCCTGGAACACACGCCCAGGGTAAGGCATAACCCATAGATCTCTCACCTCTAGGGGGACAGCAGATGTTAAGTCTAAGCCACTCTTAGACTTAGAAATTAAATAATAATAATAATAATAATAATAATAATAATAATAATAATAATAAAAAATAATATAATAATAATAATAATAATAATAATAATAATAATAATAATAATAATTAATTATTATTATTATTATTATTATTATTATTATTATTATTATTATTATTATTATTATTATTATTATTATTATTATTATTATTTTAAAGAAATGATTAGACTTCTTGGGGGGATTTTATCTAGACCGGGCTACTATTTGGATTTAATTAATAAAATTAGAAATTAGATAGAATAATATATTTGGGTACTATTTAGTTCAATAACAGATCTAAAATATATATGTATTTGTATATATGTATATATGATTTCAGATTCAGGGATTATGTGGGAACGAGGTCTCCTATTAAACATGACTTATCAGGTTTAAAATATGATTTAGCACCTTCTAGAACTGCAACTCCTAAAAATCCCATCATTTTGTTCCTCCTAGATGGGGCCTTCCGGGGCTTGCAGTCCCAAAGTATGGGGAAAATGTTGTGGAAGAAATCTAATTTCATGAATTGACTGCAAATCAATATAAGCTCAATAAAGAATGCAAAGTGGCATGTGATGTTTTGTGTGGTTGAATTTTAACATAGGTTTGATTGGAAATACTGACCCAAGACATTTGTTGTGGCTACCAGATAACCCAATGGGATTTATCTTTAATAATTAAGGCAATGGTTGGGCTCTAATAATTTAATGGGGACACACTATGGTCATGTCTCTCTAGATCAGGGAACAAAGACAGAAATTTAGAAGCTTTTCTGGATTTGGTTGATGTCGGTACTGTTTCGTGAGTTTTGTGTCATTTCTTTCAATAAGCTTCTATCAGTTGCTGGTATGACCCACCTTGTATAAGATTGGTCCCAAATTAGAAAGACTTCCTGGATCCCCCAAAGCAAAACATAAGGCTAAACATCTCCTGGGTTAAGAACATCCTGATGGACAAAAACCTGATTAGTCTACATCCCAGGTTCCACTATGGCAAACAAGATGAATATTGGAAGCTTCCAAGAAGAAGCCAAAGGGTATATATAGTCCTCTTCCATCATTGTTCCTATCAGGTTTTTGTTCCTACCCTTTTAATATCATGCATTGCTCATCATCAAAATAAAACAAGTCCAGTGTGAACTTGCTCTAAATGAATTAAATATTTGTTTTGTTTTTATTTACCTGAAAAAATATGAACCGTCCTTCGTGTCTCCAGAAGTTTGTGACAGGATATCCACCATGGCCTCGACATGGAATCAGTTTCAAAGATCCATTACAATTAGGACATAGTTTCCCTACAAGATATGGACCACTCGTTAGGTAAAGGTAAAGCTTCCCCCGCACATGCGTGCTAGTCGTTTCCAACTCTAGGGGCTGTTGCTCATCTCCGTTTCAAAGCTGAAGAGCCAGTGCTTGTCCAAGGATGTCTCCGTGGTCATGTGGCCAGCATGACTAGATGCCAAAGGCGCACGGAACGCTGTTACCTTCCCACTGTAGTGGTCCCTATTTTTCTACTTGCATTTTTACGTGCTTTTGAACTGCTAGGTTGGCAGAAGCTGGGACGAGTAACAGGTGCTCACTCTGCTACGCGGGACTCGGGATTCGACCCGCCAAATTGCCGACCTTCTGATCGACAAGCTCAGCGTCCTAACCCACTGAGCCACCGTGGACCACTCGTTACTGGCATTCAAAACATAGTGTAAGATTCATCCAGTCTTCAGGTTATACAGCAATAATCATCATTATGAGCATCTAAATCATAATTTAATATAGAATTCCAAACCTGGATCCCCACCAGATATGTGGACTACAGTCCCAGAAATTTCAGCAGTGGCCACCCCCGAAGTGAGAAGTCTGATAACTGAAATCTACAAATCTGGAGAAGGTTTTTATAAGAATAAAAATGGGTGTAATTAGAAATGGTCGTTATCCAATGCAAAAGTTTAAGCTTTCCTGATCCAGATTGGAAGCATAATTATTTGGTTAAGAGAAAATTGGTAACAGTTTCCCCTGTCCAGTTGTAACTGACTCTAGAGCACTGTCTCATCTCCATTTCTTAGCCAAGGGAGCCTGTACTTTTCGAAGATGCTTCCATAGTCATGACTATATGCCAAGAAGCACAGAATGATGTTACCTTCCCACTAAATTGGTAGCTATTTATCTACTCACATTTGCATGCTTTCAAACTACTATATTGGCAGGAGCTGGGACAAGCAATGGGAGCTCACCCTGTCCTCAGTATTCGGGTCTCAAACTGCCAACCTTATAGTTGATAAGCCCAAGGTCTTAACCAGAAGGCCACTGCAACCCCCTGGTATGTGCTATTTATTTCAATGACATTCTTTTTCAAGGATATTTGATTTGTACATATAAAAGTGCTTTCACATGTACAGGGGGCTTTCTGATTTTCATACAGCATAAGATACATTTCAAAACTGCTCCTAAACTCCAAGAGTAATTTTTCATTCATACAAGGGATTGGATTAAAAGAAGTCTACACGTGGACCTTGGATTTTTAATGATGTGTAGAGTCCACTGAAACAAATGGAATTACTTCTATCCATTGTTTTATCCACTAAGTATTGTTCAAACTTCTTCACTTTTGGTTGCTTATAAATCCTAAATATTTGTTCTAGAAAAAGAGACAAATGTACCAGAGATAAATTCCTTGTGTGTCTAATCAGATATAGCCAAATAAGATATTCCATTCCATTCCATTCCATTCCATTCCATTCCATTCCATTCCATTCCATTCCATTCCATTCTATTCTACTCTATTCTACTCTACTCTACTCTACTCTACTCTACTCTACTCTACTCTACTCTACTCTACTCTACTCCATTCCATTCCATTCCATTCCATTCCATTCCATTCTATTCTACTCTATTCTACTCTACTCTACTCTACTCTACTCTACTCTACTCTACTCTACTCTACTCTACTCTACTCTACTCCATTCCATTCCATTCCATTCCATTCCATTCCATTCCATTCCATTCCATTCATAGGTACACATTAAGTAACCAAAGGACCTATCCATGATTCATAACATAAACCCAATTATGATTACCCAGAAAGAAAACTCTTTGAAATAAATGGTCATACGATTACAGCCTCAATAAATATTACCGTTCATATTTTTCCAAGCAAAAATATTTAACAAAGTATCTATTTACAGCGTTCCAAAATTGCCTCAAGTTGTTTTGTAAAAGAACTTAGTAGCTGAAAGTTATACTTTATCTGACTTTCTCTACCTTTGCAATATGTTTTTACAACACTTAACGATAAACATCAGCTTGTAAAAGTATGCTTTATATTACTCAACATTTTTTAAATAGTTTTCAAATATAATAGCAAAGCATATGCCACATCTAGAAAGAAAGTCGGGAGAGAGAAGGAGATTAGTTAATTATAGGTGGTTCTTGACCTATGTCCACAGTTCAGCCCAAAATTCCTGATGCTCGGCAAGGCAGTTGTTAAGTGAGTTTTGTCCCCTTTTGTCACAATTAAGCAAATCACTGCAATTGTTAAGTGAATCATGTGGTCCTTAAGTGAATCTGGCTTGCCCCATTGAATTTGCTTGTGGAAAGCCAGTTGGGAATATTGCATGTGATAAATGGTGATCACATGTCATAAATACATCCCAATTGCCAAGTGCCCAAATCTTCATCACATGACCATGGGGATGCTGCAATGGACATAAAGGTGAAAAACGGTCATGCCACATTTTTCAGTGCCCTTGTAACTTTGAGCAGTCACTAAAGGAATGGTTGTAAGTCAAGGACTACCTGTAGGTGCCACTGAGTCAGACTCAAATCCTGGAGACCTGGAGAGGAACAAAGGTAGATCCAGGAACAATCTGTCTACCTCCAAGAAGATTTTAGTAATCCATTCTATCCTATCCATCCACTTCACCACTTGACTTTTCTGCCTTCTACATTTTTCAACCTTGCCCAGCATGGGCCATTGTCCGTTAGCATCAGATACCCGAAAGATATGATTTTCTGTTTGCTGATGATAAGTCTCAAGGAAGCAGTCAGTCAGTTTTAGCCTGTCCAGGACTTAGGGGTTCTTCTTGCAGTCCATAGTGCTTAATCTTCATCTCAAAACCAATAGTTCCATGTCTCTGTCTTCTTTGTCTCACTCTTTTTAATGTCCAAGTTTCATAATCACATTACCTTTGGAAAAGCTGTTGCCATAGCTATTTTCATCTTGGTTGTTGTCAAAATATCATTCACGATCTTGTCTCAGGTGTTACCTGCACTGCCTAGCTGCTCTCTCACCAGAATGGAGTAGCAACCACTTTCGGAGGACAGGCCTCTCCTTTCCATCATGAATGTGAACTTGGGGCACATTTTCTTGTTGCAGTTTTAAAGTGTTCTTTTACCCTCCGGAACAACACCTACAAAAATACAGGAACTTCCTGGCAAGCGGAATACGCTAACTGGGAAAGCTATTTGGCAAAAGAAGAAGGCTAGAGTGAGACTTCAGAGATCTGATTCAACTTACCAGATGGAGTACTACATGGTTAAACATTTCTTTGAATATGGTTAAAAGAACAGATAATGTTGGGTATAAAGGGGTCCTATAGTAAGAGGGATAAGAGATATAAGTAGTATAGTATTTTTTATAATATACAGAATGTTAAAATACTGGGATGATGTATGTGAATGGAAAGTTTAGACATTTAAATTTGAGAGAATTATGACTGAGAAGAATGATTTGAATACCGAGGGGAAAGTAAGCTTAAATAAGATTTTTGAAAATAGGACATATAGTGACTCAACAAGACGACTTTTACAAACATAATTGAAATATAAGCCGCTCAGAAAAGATGTTATACTGTATGTGGATGTTATAGGATATATACGGTAAGTAGTATGGTATCTTTATAATATATGAAATATAAAAATATTGGGATGGGGTATGTAAATGAAAAGTTTGGATACTTAGGTAATTAATTTTGAGAAAACTACGATTGATAGGAATGGTTTGAATACTGAGGGGAAATTAAATTCAAATAAGAATTTTGAAAACAGGACACATAGTGACCTAACAAGATGACTTTTACAAATACAGTTGAAACATAAGTTATTTAGAGAAGATGTTATATATGGATGTCATTGTTATCTGTACAAACATAAAAATGTTTATATCTAACCTTGTATGTATTGAAAATATTATTATATTTATCTAATGTTGACAAAGGAGAATACCATTGGAAGAAGGGAAGTTCAAGGAAACATACTATTTATTAATATATAGATCATGGAATTATAGAAATTAATTATTATCTATTGTTTTTCAAATATATGAACCCAGACAACATGCTGTTTACTAAGCACTAAAGACTGTTATTGGAAAAACCCAATAAAATATATTTTTAAAAAAGTGTTCTTTTTCGCTTTAGATCACCTTGAACACTCCTGTCCATTTTGACTGATGTGCTTTGCAGGCTAAACACAGCAGTTCACTGACAATGTCCCAGAGGCAGAAACACCGTCTCAAGTACATCAATGGCTACCGTAGTATCTATGTCTTCTAGAACTGCTTTCATCATATGTGCTATAATATGACAATAAGTATAACCTTTGCCATTTGGATTGAAGGTAGCAGCAAGATTCCCCCCCACACACGTAATTACTTTTTTTCTTTCTGTGTAGGTGAAGTTCTTCTACCTTAAGTGACCGCAGAACTGTGAAATGCAGAACTGCACTTATTTGAAAAAAGCCAAGGGAAACGTACTAAGTTCAAAACAACAAAAAAGAAGAATTATAAACAATTTCCCCAGGTTTTAATCCAGGAATCAAATACTTACAAATAAAGTGCTACAATATTGTGATATACTATATAGCATTTGTAGAAGCTACGAAAGACCAGCAAAGCAGTAAGAAAGAAAATTTTATTTTAAAACTTGTTGTTGTGCCTTGATACTTTCATTTTGTATATACTTTCAGTTTAACTGGGTTAGTATAGTATACATAGTATACATAGGTGTACATACTGTATATTATATACTGTAAATATACAATACTACACACACACACACATATACATGCATATACTGTACATGCATGGGGGTACACATACATATGCACAATATGCATACCCATATAAAAGCATATTTATATTTATTTGCCTTGTTACCTTCTGGGAGGAGGCTTCGTGGTATCCGTAGCAGAACATCCAGAATCAGTCATAGTTTCATTCCATACAGCATTAACTTTGTGAACTCTCAAGCTTCCTCCTTCCGTTATATATTCAAGATGGACAGTCTTTAATATTTATTTGTTATGTATATGTAGGGGTGTGGGTCTATACATATGTGTATATAGTATGGTTAGGTGTGTGTCATGTATGTGTTCCACTTTGAGAGTGGGCAACTAAATTTTATTTTTGATGCGTGCCATTGTGCCCACAGTAAAAAAATGACAATAAAGGTTATCTTATATTTAGTTAGGAATACCCACATGGAAGGAAAGTGATTGGCCACTGCTTTTTAGGAACAGAGAAGTGGGAGGGCATATATAATAAATAAGCTATAGCTTTCTTTCCTGGGATGAATTTTTTTTTTACCTGCTTCTGCACACACACTGATTTCATGTCCCTCTTCTGTTTCTGAAACCTTCCTGTTTTTCTGGCTTTTTTCTCCCCTTGTGTGATGGCGTATGTGTTTGTGTGAGCAACTCAGGGTTATAATATATAAGACAGGCAATTGTATGTCTTTTAGATAAATTATATTTAAATTTTATATATAATTTTATATATGAATATATTTGGCAATTTATATATATATATATATATATATATATATAATTTTTTATATATTTATTCATTCTATAGTCCAGTTTGTGAAGGCTTTCAGTATAATCTTTCCAACTTCCTGGAACCCAATTTTCTTGGATTAGATCTCTACTGTGATTATTCTTGAATATCCCTACTTTAGCTGTAAACTTTTCTATGCTTTTTGGGTCATCTTAAAAATAGCTTTCATTATTCTTTTCCCTGTTATTTCTTTCTATGTGTTGATTCTCTTGATTGAGGCATCCTATTCTTGACCTTTATTGCTTGACATTGAGAGTCTGCATTCAGCATCTCTCTCTTGTAGCCCAAGGCTTTCATCTTCCATCTTTTTGGTCTGTCGTGACAACTTGTTTTGACAATCATTTTGCTCCTTTCCTCCTTGAAATATTGTTCTGCATTGTTTTTCACAGGATCTTTTTCTTTCGCATAACTCTTCAGGTTCTCTTTTGCAGAAACTAAGAATGGTAAATGTGTTCACCTGGATCTCCTATTCTACCTGTAGGTCCTCCAGTCCAAATGTTGCTGACACACACTATTTAATTTACTAAGTTTCACTAGTAAATTTTATAGTAATTATTTGTGTTCTGTTACATTGCTCCATGAGGATTCTTATATTTATATGGAATATAAATATATGGAATATGGACGACAACTATTACTTCTAAAAATGCCTTTTGAACCTAGGTAAATCCCACAGACATCCTTAAAAAAATAAAATGAGAGCCTGTGACTGCACAACAGGGCTTTGTTTGAAATTGTGTCCATCTGATCTAAAAATGAAAGTAAAGGAAGGACAGAGGGAGAGAGAATGAGAAGGGACAGGAGGAATCTTGGCAGTGTATACATTTTGGTCAGTGTATACATTACATGCAATCACTCTGTATATGTATAAGCTTCTCTTATGACAGCTGGTCTGTGAAAATAACCCCATCAAGCTCTTAAATTTCAACTAAGTGCACTTATCCCCAAAGTTGCCTACCCTTGGGCTAATTATTTAAATAGAAGGACGCTTCTATTCCATTGGATAATAGTTCTTGGGGAGTTGATATCTATGGAATCATCAGCACGATAGTTTGGAAATCTTCCTCATTTCGTGTGGTGGATCAAAGCAAATAGTTGAACAGACTTCAACTCAACCCCGACAAGACTGAGTGGCTTTGCATACCTGCATCCCGGGTTATTTCGGATATTCCATCTCTCTCTATGGGGGGGTGAATTATTACCCCCCGTAGATAGGGCTCGCAACTTGGGAGTCCTCCTAGATTCACGGCTCACTCTGGAAGATCACATAGTGGCTGTGACTAGGGGGGCTTTCACCCAGGTTCGCCTGGTGCACCAGTTGCGGCCCTATCTAAGCCGGGATGACTTATGCACGGTCACTCACGCGCTCGTGACCTCTCATCTAGACTACTGCAACACTCTCTACATGGGGCTGCCCTTGAGGACCACCCGGAGGCTCCAACTGGTACAGAATGCAGCCGCGAGAGTTGTGTTGGGAGTCTCCCAATACTCCCATGTCACACCTCTGCTCCGTGAGCTGCATTGGTTGCCAGTTGTCTTCTGGGTGAGATTCAAGGTACTAGTAATGGTGTTTAAGGCCCTACATGGCAGGGGTCCGGAGTACCTTAGGGAACACCTGCTGCCGGCATCAACTTCCCTTCGCCCTGTACGTTCCCACAGAGAGGGCCTCCTCAGGGTGCCACCGATCAGAGAATGTCGATTTATTTTATTTATTTATTTATTTTATTGCATTTATATACCGCCCTTTCCCTGAGGATTGGTGGCCCCCAGGGGGAGATCCTTCTCTGTGGGCGCCCCGGAGCTATGGAATCAGTTACCGGTTGAGCTCTGGATGGCGCCCGATCTTCGCTCCTTTCATCGCGATCTAAAGACATTCTTATTCGAACAAGCCGGTCTGGCCTGATGGGGGATTGGTGGGGTTTCTATTGTTATTTTAATATTTGTATTTACTGTTTTTAGTGGGCATATATTTAATTCTTTTTTAACTTTTGTAACTTTGTATTTTTTATTCTTGCCCTGTTCACCGCCCTGAGTCCTTCGGGAGAAGGGCGGTATATAAATATTATTAAATAAATAAATAAATATCAAAAGAGTAACAATAGCTCCCCAAAAATGCTTTGAAGACAATAATGACTCACAAATTCTCTTAATCCTATTCCATATTAAAAATCTTTTACCACTGACATGTTTTTGAATATCTTCATATAGTCCTGTCTCCAATATGTGTCAGGAAACTTTATAAAACTGTCATTATGGTTCTTATCCTTTTTTTAAATTACCAAAGGCCCTTAAGGAATTTTCCTTGAAGAAATTGGGCAAATGTGTAATTGTGTAAATTGTGGGATCAGGTTTCTTATTTTTTGTGATGCATAGAGGATCTTCTTGATGAGGCTACTTCAGAACACAAGGGATAGTTTTACAACTCAAAAAATAAAATAAAAATAACAATAAAGGAGCAGTGTCCTCTTCTGATTTCTAAAGCTAATCTATAGACAAAGAACAGGGTTTCTCCTGCTCTTCTAGTATTTATTTATGTTTAATTTTATTTATTTACTATTGTGGTAAACTGCTCCAATCAGTAGGTTCTGGGAGGCAAATAATAGTAGTAGTAGTTGTAGTAATAATAATATCAATAACAACAACAATAATAATATAGTAGTAGTAGTAGTAGTAGTAGTAGTTGTAGTAGTAGTAAGATGTATGCCCCCAAACTCTCAGCTGACTGAAAACCATAGCAAAAGAGAATTTTTAAAACAGTCTTACGAACACTAGTAGGAACTTTGAACATCGGGTGGAAGAATCACACAAACTTCTTAGGTTAAGCATTTCCACCACATGTGTCTACCAAAGACCTGCCTCTTGCCCATGTCTCCCTGGTCTTTTTCAAGTTATCCTCATCAAACTTTGATTTCCCCAAATTCACCAGTCGGCAACCACTGCAGAAAGTGTTTCATGGTCGCCTTCAAAATAACCCTTTGGTGTCTCTTGATGTGACGGGCTACTACTGTTTCCAGTGCCGAAATCAGCTGAGGTTGAGCAGCACAACATGATCAGGCTAAAACAGCTGATTAAGCAAAAATCTGGGCCTGCTGAGACTGACTGAACTGAATGAGCATATCGTCAGATGACTTCCCCGGATTTGAAGCATAAACTCCCATGAGCCCATGATACTGAATCACACAATAGATGTCCTAGCTGCTTGTATGAGTGCAGTGCTGGGTCAAACAGAGCCTTGAAATGATAGTGCTGAGGAAAAATGAAATTATATCTCCCAACCTGCTAACCCCAACCCAGTTATAAGGGAAATCCTAAAGGCATTGAGATTTGGGCAATGAGAAATCAAAAGCCATGAAAACCCCCATAGCACCATCATTTACTGTTACTCAGTGCATCATCCTGAAGACTTTGCATTAATTTATTTCAGTGGAATCTCCACTGAACTTTTGAAGTAGCTTAACATTAGATTGCAGATTTTTTTTTAAGGGGATGGTTGGATTGGCTCTTGTGATTAAAGTTAGTTGGATTGCAGGTAGAAAGGATCTTATAGGGATGATTCTTGAATATATTTTCTATGAAAAAGAAGCCAACTCAGGAGAACGGTACAGGAGAACGGTCTCAGCCCTATGACATACTTACTTTGCTGTTTCTGCCTGGCTTTGTCACATATGGCTGGTCTCAGGTACAACTTCCCTCCGTCCAAAGTGGAGCAATCACTGTCACAGACCACAACGCCAAGGCAGGATTTTTTTAAGATGCGTGAGTTGTGATTATTGGTGTTCCTCATGGCCCAGCTACTCAGATGCCTCTGAGCACTTTTGTCATCTGCGCTGTAGATGTATTTTACATAGGAATCGGGCCATTCCTGAAACCAGTCTGTCTGTTTCACATCCTGCGAGGAAGCCGAAGAATTTTACATATGAAATGAAGAGAGAGAAAAGTAATACAGCTGTTTTTCATTCTGCAAATTTCTAAGTTTGTGACACAGACTGAGATGATTTTGAAAAGTTTAGGCTACATACCCAGGAAGAGGACTTGTTGGAAAACATACCAAAGGTTGGAAGAGAAAATAGGCATTAACTTCCCATCCATGGCCCTTAACCTTTAGTCATATACACAGTAATAGGACTGGATGTTTCACTGAAATCAATGGAAATTTAGTTAAGCGTGATGTTTTGGTGACTCTATCTCAAGGCTGATTAATTAGCGTTCAAGCCAAAATATCTGTCTTGTTTTAATATCGTGAGATGACGGTACAAGGACAAAAGTAGGTTTCAAGCTAATTTATTTTTTTGTTTTTATTCATTATTGACTTCTATATTTAATACATGCATTATTACTTGCTGACCCCAGGTCATTAAATATTAGCATGCCTGAGAATGACAGAGCTAGGTTAATTACATTCCCCAAGAGGGGAAATGTTAATTACACTCATCTTCAAGAATTCCAAATATATCTGTCTTCTTGCAAGAGGTGGTTTTAATCCATGTGTGTGCAGAGGAAAATGCAAATGTATCAGAAAAATGATACATTAGTTTGTGGCTATTAGTTTGGTGAAAGAATAGAAAAAATATTTTGAAATAATATAGCAACAATTGCTGGAATGAGAATACAAGCTGCCAAGTCCATTTTGACCAATTTAATAGGGTGTCACCAATATTTGATGAATTCTCTACACCTCTCCGTAACATCAGGGTCAACCAGTGACTTTCAGAGGTTTCAAATGGAGGTTTCAATTACGTGTTAGTTTGGATGACAATGGATTGGATGTTGACTCATCCCATTGATCAGTGTTTCCCAACCTTGGCAGCTTTGAGATGTGCACGCTGGCTGGGGAATTCTGGGAGTTGAAGTTTAGACCTCTTAGTGTTGCTTGCATTGGGAAACACTGCAATGGATCAGAACAGATCTAAATAAAATAGTACAACCCTATATATACAAATTTACAAAGAAATTTATTCTGTTTAGTTCAAGAAACAGTCTACTGAATGGATCACATGTAAGACTAAATCATGGTTTCTTTAGCCTTGTTTAAAATGAACCCACAGACTCAATGTTAGTTTCAGGGTACAGCCATCATATTCAATTCAATTCAGTTCAATTCAATTCAATTCAAGCATGTTCTGAATCAAATTAGTGATCTACTGAACACGTCCATGCAATTTTCTTGAAAACAGAATGGAAATGGTTTGCTGTTACTTTCTCTGAAAAAGTTTTCAACTTTTAACCTACCACCCAGGTAATCTCCTATCCCAATACCAAGAAGGTCCCATTCCACTTAACTTCCAAGCACAGGTAAGGTCAGCCTGCTGATGCATGTAGTACTATATGGAATAATACTACCAGTAATAAATACTGCATTAATAATAGTGACTAAAGATAGACCATGTTTTCTGCAAAAGTTAATATGGAAAAAAATAATTTAGGTTTGTGTAAAATGAGCATTTTGCCCCAACCACCAGTGCTGAAGAGGATGAAATTGACCGGTTCTATGAAGCCCTACAGCACCTTATAGAACTAACACCCAAAAATGATGTCCTTATCATCATGGGAGATTGGAATGCTAAAGTAGGAAGCCAAAAGATAACTGGAATAACAGGCAAGTTTGGCCTTGGAGTACAAAATGAAGCAGGGCACAGGCTGATAGAATTTTGTCAAGAGAATACGATGGTCATAGCAAACACTCTTTTCCAACAACCCAAGAGATGGCTTTACACATGGACATCACCAGACGGTCAACACAGAAATCAGATTGACTATATGCTCTGCAGCCAAAGATGGAGAAGCTCTATACAGTCAGTAAAAACAAGACCAGGAGCTGACTGTGGCTCAGACCATGAGCTTCTTGTTGCAAAGTTTAGGCTTAAATTAAAGAAAGTAGGGAAAAGCGCTAGGCCAGTCAGGTATGAATTAAATCATATCCCTGATGAATATACAGTAGAGGTGACAAATAGATTTAAGGAATTAGATCTGATAGACAGAGTGCCTGAAGAACTATGGACAGAGGTTCGCAACATTGTACAACAGGTAGCAACCAAAACCATCCCAAAGAAAAAGAAATGCAAGAAAGCAAAATGGCTGTCTGAGGAAGCTTTGCAAATAGCTGAGGAAAGGAGGGAAGCGAAAGGCAAGGGAGAAAAAGAAAGATATGCCCAATTAAATGCAGAATTCCAAAGAATAGCTAGAAGAGATAAGAATGCCTTCTTAAATGAACAATGCAAAGAAATAGAAGAAAACAATAGAATAGGGAGGACCAGAGATCTTTTCAAGAAAATTGGAGAGATGAAGGGAACGTTTCATGCAAAAATGGGCATGATAAAGGAAACAAAATGGCAGGGACCTAACAGAGGCAGAAGAGATTAAGAAGAGGTGGCAAAATTACACAGAAGAACTATACAAGAATGAGCTTAATGTCCCTGATAATCACAATGAGTTGGTCACTGACCTTGAGCCAGACATCCTAGAATGTGAAGTGAAGTGGGCCTTAGAAAAGCTGAGCAACAACAAAGCTAGTGGAGGTGACAGTATTCCAGCTGAGCTATTCAAAATCTTAAAAGACAATGCAGTAAAAGTGCTACACTCAATTTGCCAGCAAATTTGGAAAACTCAACAGTGGCCACAGGATTGGAAAATATCAGTTTACATTCCAATTCCAAAGAAAGGCAGTGCCAAAGAATGTTCAAACTATCGCACCATTGCACTCATTTCTCATGCTAGTAAAGTCATGCTTAAAATCCTACAAGCTAGACTTCAGCAGTATGTGGATCGAGAACTACCAGAAGTACAGGCAGGATTTCGAAGAGGCAGAGGAACTAGAGATCAAATTGCTAACATACGCTGGATCATGGAGAAAGCTAGAGAGTTCCAGAAAAACATCTACTTCTGCTTCATTGACTATGCTAAAGCCTTTGATTGTGTAGATCATAACAAACTGTGGCAAGTCCTTAAACAGATGGGCATACCAGACCATCTTATTTGTCTCTTGAGAAACCTATATGCAGGCCAAGAAGCAACAGTGAGAATTGGACACGGAACCACTGATTGGTTCAAAATTGGGAAAGGAGTCCGGCAAGGCTATATACTGTCGCCTTGCCTATTTAACTTATATGTAGAGCACATCATGAGAAAGGCAGGGCTAGATGAATCAAAAGTTGGAATTAAGATCGCCGGAAGAAACATCAACAACCTAAGATATGCAGATGATACCACTCTAATGGCAGAAAGTGAAGAGGAACTAAAGAGCCTCTTGTTGCGAGTGAAGAAGGAGAGTGCAAAACTTGGGTTGAAACTAAACATTAAGAAAACCAAGATCATGGCATCTGGCCCTCTCAATTCCTGGCAAATACATGGGGAAGAAATGGAGCTAGTGACAGATTTTATTTTCCTGGGCTCCAAGATCACTGCAGATGGGGACTGTAGCCAAGAAATTAAAAGATGCTTGCTCCTTGGGAGGAAAGCCATGGCAAATCTAGACAGCACACTAAAAAGCAGAGACATCACCCTGTCAACAAAAGTGCGTATAGTCAAGGCTATGGTCTTCCCAGTTGCAATGTATGGCAGTGAAAGCTGGACCATAAGAAAGGCTGAGCGCCAAAGAATTGAAGCCTTTGAACTATGGTGCTGGAGAAGACTCCTGCGAGTTCCTTGGACTGCAAGGCGATCAAACCGGTCAGTCCTAGAAGAGATCAACCCTGACTGCTCTTTAGAAGGCCAGATCCTGAAGCTAAAACTCAAATACTTTGGCCACCTAATGAGAAGGAAGGACTCACTGGAGAAGAGCCTAATGCTGGGAAAGATTGAGGGCAATAGAAGAAGGGGACGACAGAGATTGAGGTGGCTGGATGGAGTCACTGAAGCAGTAGGCGTGAGCTTAGATGGACTCCAGAAGATGGTAGAGGACAGGAAGGCCTGGAGGAACATTGTCCATAGGGTCGCGATGGGTCGGACACGACTTCGCAACTAACAACAACAACAAAAATGAGCATTACATTAGAAACCACCTACCTTGGGAAGTTTGATGTCATTAATATCCCAGCTGAGAACTTCCTCATTATTAGAATACAAGTTTTTTCGTTCCATGCCAACATCAGCAACAGCTCTCAGCATGTCAGGATTTGTCCCCTGGATGTAACAAGAACAGCCTCCACTGTCAGTTTTTGAAGTGGTACGGCACTCCCAGCTAGCAAGCAGTTTAGGACCAGGAAGCAATTTCCCGAAGCTAAATCATAGGTTGTTCATTAAAGATAAAATCAGTATTCTTTTTGCTAGAAAAACCCGTTCCATTAAAAGTTTTGCAAGCAGCAAAGACAATGGAAACTGTAGCTTCCAGACAAGAGTGTGGTCTTCAGAAGATGGCATTAGCAGAGGTTTAAAGCAGAAGTCCTTTCCATTCTTCTAGAATTTTAGGAATCAGAGCTCTCTCTTATTTTACATTAAATTCACTTTCAAATAATGCGCCTTAAGACGTAATTGTACTGCTTGTTACAAAAATATTACAAGGATTATGGCAGCTCTTGCTCCCTCTGTTGGACTCCATACCTTTCTTAGCTAATAGTAAAATATGTAAGACTGATGGGTGGGGTGGACTTGGGTTCAATACTCTCTACATTCTGGCAGAGGGAAAGAAGTTCCCTGAAGATGGGGTCCAGCATGAGTCCAAAAGCTTGAAAGATTAAATTTCTGGTCTCGGTAACCGATCCTGCCCCAGGATCCTGCAACATTATCCTGGGGCATGTATATTTGCCTTGGATAACGTCATGGATAATCCTTAATTGGCCTGGGGTTGTGGCAGTGGGAGTCAGAACCTGCTCCTTCCTTCGTTCCCTCTCCTTTTCCCTCCCTCCCTCCCCCCGTGTGTGTGTGTGTGTGTGTGTGTAATTTACAGGGTTTTAGGATAGAAAAGTATGAAGTCTTTTGGAATGTAAAAGACCTCAGAGAAAGCATTTTTCAAACTTACTTGCAAAATACCCCATGGTAACACATCAAGAATGAATGAACCTTTATTGTCAAAGTACAACCATGTATACATTGAGATTGGCTGAGCCTCCCTTCGTGCTCCCCGCCCACCACAACTCATAGTGACAACAAACCCACCATCTTGTTACACCATGTGAGCTAATTGCATAACACACCGGCCTCGCAAGTCAGTCATACATAAAATTATAAAATTATTTCCTGTTCAAGAGCCTAACAGCCCATGGATAAAAGCTGTTCTTCAGACTGTTGGTACAGCTGGCTATATTCCTGTATCTCCTACCTGATGGTAGGAGAGTAAAGAGATACCGACATTTTTAGAGAACGTTAAGTGTGTTTTTTATGATCTTAAAAATAAGCCAACTGTTCTCAAAATTATTATATCGAAAGTGATGGAAGGAACACATACACACGCGCACGAACACACACAAACATACACACACATACTGTACATATATGTAGTCCTCAACTTACGTCTGGCGGGTTAGCATCCATTTGAGGATATGAAGATCGCAAAAGAGGAAATTTTGACCCAGATTCTAAGTTCTGATGTGAGCCCCTCCTATGGTCCTATGACTGCATTTTAGGCACTTGTCAATTGTCCAAATTTACAGCTATTGGCATCATTCCCCACTCATGTGACCGTGATATATGACTCTTGTTTTGCAAGAAATGAGCTGGTACTGTATCCATGTAATGGAAAAACCAATCAGTTTTCTGGTGATCATGGTTTAATAACTTTAAAAATGGAGCATATTAGTTAAAATATGTATTATAGTTCATTTTTCTTTAGTCACATGACTTTCTTTTCTCTCCCCCCCCCAGTATATTAGAGTAATACCAGTATAATAAAGCACTACTATATGTTCTCTCCATCAGGACTTCTTACCTAAAATAAGGAGGGATACATCTGGCCAGATATGTACAGGGTTTTTAGGAGAATTTAGAAGTTACTTAGAAATGATTTACCTTGTCTGATTACTTGATGGTATTCATTCCTTAACTGAAATTCGAGGGAAATTCAGAAATAAATCTCCATTTGGTTATCAATGACAGGCACTCGCAGATACAGAACTTTTATTATACACATTAGAAAAGTACAACATTACATTACTTTTCGACATAATCGCCATTCACATTGAGGCACTTGTCATAACGTCTTACAAGGTTTTGAAATTCGTTAGTAGTAGTCGCTCAGCGCCAAATCTGGGCTATGGGGGGTGGGTTTGATCAGAAACATCCCAATGGAAGTGCTTCAAAAGTTCTTGGGAGCGTCTAGCAGTGTGTGGGCGAGCATTATCATGAACCAACTCCTCACTGGAAGTCAGCATGCCCCGACGCTTCTTATGGATGGCTCGTCTGAGTTTTTGTAACGTTTCACAGTAGACTTCTGAATTGCTGGTTGAACCACGCTCCATGAACTTCACTAGAAGTACTCCTTTGGCATCTTCACATTTGATGGGATTTTCTAAGGCACCACTTCCAGTGTGGTGTTGGTTTACGATAATGTTCGCCCGCACACCGCTAGACGCAACCAAGAACTTTTGAAGCACTTCTGTTGGGATGTTTCTGATCACCTCCCTCCCCCCCACCGTAGCCCAGATTTGGCGCTGAGCGACTACTACTCAGGAATTTCAAACCTTGTAAGATGTTATGGCAAGTGCTTCAATGTGAATGGTAATTATGTCGAAAAGTAATGTAATGTTGTAGTTTTCTAATGTGTATAATAAAAGTTCTGTATCTGCGAGTGCCTGTCATTGATAACCAAATGGAGGCTTATTTCCGAATTGCCCTCGTAACAATCAGGGAATCCTCGTGAATAAACTGGAAAAAAAGAGTAGCCCCTTCATAGCCCACCCACTGGCTATGGGAGTGCCCAAAGCACACAGAATCCCTGGAGCTCTTTGTGATTACAACATCTCATTGCAAGTTATTCCTTGTGCTAAAAAGCCACAGCTTTGACGTTCTTTTAACTGTGCTTTGCCTCAGCGTATTTTTACAGCAATAGATGGCAGCAAATACCTTATTTTCTTCTCTCATTCTCAAAGCATTTCCATATTACTAGGTAGCATAAAACAAGCCGTTTCTGATTGTGTTTTAAATTAGGTTTTGTGGGGTTTGAAGGTTTTCCCAGCAATAATACTTATGTGGGAATTGATAGTCTTCAATTCAGCCAAAGCTTCAGTCAAGTGGAATGCAATCAAATCCTGTTGAAGCAAAATTTGCAAATCAAAGTGGAGTGCAAATGGAAGGGGCTCTGTACATGTGATGGCTTTTCTGATACTTTGGCAGTTGCAATAGACAACGTACAATTTTGCAACTTCACTTCCATAGCATGGAAATTGTGGAAGGTTTAATTGAAATGAACGACACTCTGAGGTCTTATCCCCCACATCTCTCTAACTACAGGTAGTCTGCGACTTACGATCCCCCAATGGAATCAGAATTTCTGTTGTTAAGTAAAGCATTTGTTATGTGAGCCAGGCCCAATGTTGCGACTTTTTTTGTCAGGGTTATTAAATGAATCACTGCAGTTGTTAAGTGAATCAAGTGGTCATTAAGCAAATCCAATCTTTGCACAGGTTGATTTAAATTGGGAAAGACGACCGAGTTCTATCAGTAATATGTCGCTGATGCTATCACCAACGATTTCATTATAAGTTTTCTTCAGCTTCCATTAGGAAAGTTTGTGGCCACATGTTTTCATTGTTTTCTTTTGGAGGGAGTGATAGCAACATTTTGCCTATTCCAGAAGCTACTTCAAGGGGTTGCCAGTCAGGGCCACTTGTAATCACCACTTTTGTTCTGTCAGTCAAGAAGGGGCTTGACCATGATTGATCCCTATCACCTACTTCATCCAATGCCCTTCCTCAGAGCTGGTGATCTGTTTTGGAGGTGGCTTTAGCATTCTTTAAAAGAGTCTTAGTCTTGTGCTAGACCTGTTATCTTAAAAAATATCCCCAATGAAAGGGAAAGGTGTGGAGCACCAATTCATAACTCCAGGCCTCCACCACATGTTAAGGAGACTAATTGGTGGTAGTTGTTCCCACTGATCAATGAAGTTTAATAGCATTTTCCTCTACTTGTTCTATATTTAAACCAATAACAGAACTGTGTACATCAGGGGTGTCCAACCTTGGCAACCCTTGGCAACTTTAAGACCAATGGACTTCAACTCATGCTGCCTGGGGATCTCTGGGAGTTGAAGTCCAAAAATCTAAATGTGGCTAAGATTGCCCCCCCACCCCCGGTTTACATAATTCTCATGGCTGAGGCAGAACAAAGCTTGAGAGAGCAGCACAATTTATGCCAAACTTTTCTGCCACTCAAGGTTAATGCAGCCACCTGGCTGTGCTCTGAGACCAATATTGATATCTTTATCTTGTGTTAATGGCATGTTATGTCCCAGTGTTTATCCTGCCAACACACCTGGCAGCTCAACTCAGCTCTCAGAACCCTGAATAGGGGCTTCAGATTTAAGCTCTGAATAGGCACATGTAACATATGCAGCAGGATGCAGGTTTAAGTCCCTCAGTGATGAATGAATGGCTGCCAGGTTAAAGAATCTTGATAATCCCAATATTTATGAGTTATGATTGCTACTTCCTCTGTGCCAACCTTTTTTTCTATCACCCCTCTATCTCTGGGCCACTGCATCTCAAGGTGCCTGCCTGTTTTTGCTGCCTCTGCTCCTTAGCTAAAATAAGTGCTGCAAACAAACCACAATATTATAACTGAGTCCTTCCCACTTAAGAGGACTCCCATTGCCCAGCACCATGCATTGTATATTTTTTATTGTTGGGGGCTTCCCTAAGAGTTGAAATGAACATAAGGAGTACAATTAGTCCTTGACTTACAGCCATTTGTCTAGCAACCTTTTTGAACTTACAATAGCACTGAAAAAGTGACATCTGACAGTTTTTCACACTTACAATCATTGCAGCATCCTCATGGTCATGTGATCAAAATTTGGATGACTGTTGTGCTGTCCTGGGGCCATATGATCACCTTTTGCAACCTTCTGACAAGCAAAGTCAATGGGTACAAGAAAAGTCACTTAACAACCAGGTTACTAACTTATCAGCTGCTGTGACAAAAAGGTTGTAAAATGGGAAAAACTTACTTAACAACTGTCTTGCTTCGCAACAAAATTTTGGGCCCACTTGTCATAAGCCAAGGACTGTCTGGATAAATTTAATAAATAAACAAAATATATGAGCCCAGCAATTGTTTCAAACGATGTGTAGAGTACATGTTGTGTATTAAGGTTTAAAGAAACACCTAAGCACTGTATAACAGTCACTACCAGTATGCATTTGAACTGTAACCGTTTTGGTGGGAGTCAATTATGGCGGGAGATTTAAGTTCAATCTGATTGGTTGGCTGTGTACTCAGAAATGTATATAAAGAGTGCAAGTACCCCCTAACCCTCAGTAGAGTTATGGTCACCTAATAAAGAGCTGTTGATTGTACTGATCTGCCTGGCTTCATTTATACTGTTCAGAAACCACTACACAACAGTGGCGACGAAGGTGGGATCCTGCTTCGCCTCAAAGAGCTGAATTCATGAGGGATCGGCTTCACGTGCTGGAGGAAAGAGGCATCTTTTTCTCCCCCCTCTACGGCCAGCTAGTCACCATGCTAGTGGCCACATACTCAGAATCTCATGTCTGAGTCTGCGGAGCAGGATCAAATCACACAAGGAAGAAGATGCCAAAAGTCAGCCAGCCCAGAGAATTCGACATCCGTCACTCCGAACAGTGGCCATCACACCTCAGGCAAGTTGAAAATTACTTCCGGGTGAACCAGATTGCAGAGGACGGCCTAAAAGCGTTGACCTTGGTTTGCATAAGCGGCCCAGCAACATTCGATCTGGCTGAAAGCCTATTCGCCCCTACGCTGATAGAAACCGTCTCATTCACCGACTTCAAGCAGAAGTTAAATGGGCACTTCAAGCCCAGAATGTCCGAATTGTCCTGGCGATTCCGTTTCGACCAGAGGGTGCAGCGGCCGGGTGAAACCGCATCTGAATTTATCGCGACCTTGCGACAGGCCGCCCATCTCTGCAGGTTTACTAATTTAGACGAGCGCCTACGACACAAGCTTGTGTGTGGCCTAAGAGACAAGAGACTTCAACAAAAACTTTTCACCAGGCCCAACCTAACACTGCAAGACGCACAAGATTAAATCATGGCCAATGAGGCGGCCGGAGGTGCAGTACAGGTGGTGCAGCAAAGTGGAAGAATCGATCCACCACGAAGTCGCTACTTACAGCGAGATCGCAGAAGAAGAGGAAACCGAAGTCGACCAGTTTTGGAAAAAACCAGAGCAACAAGAGAGAGGACGTGAGAACAGGGAGAACCAACAGAAGGCAGCGGCCTTTCCAAAATGTGGAGGGTGCGGCGGCAACCACGCACGGGCGAACTGCAAATTCCATTTGGCCATGTGTCGGGCCTGCGGAAAATTGGGCCACATCACGGTGGTCTGCCGTAGCCGGTTCCGAGAGGGCCTACACAAGCAACAACTGGAGAATCCGTTGAGAAGAGGTACTGAGTCCCAGAGCCCGATCAGTGTGGGGTTTTTCGAAAGCCGGAGGGCCATCTGTTGAACCGGGGCCCGCCGGCAACTTAAACCTAAATTAAAACTGGAAGTCCAATTACAAGGCATTCCTTGTAAAATGGAGCTAGACTTCGGCTCTGCAGTCTCGATTATCTCGTACGAGACTTTTAAACATGTTTGCAGCCGAAGTAAGCAGTGGGTCAAATTGAGGCCCTCCAGTATTATTTTAACTGACTTCCAAAATGCCCAGGTAAAAATCAAGGGGGAGGCTACCCTTTCCGTACAGTTTAAAAGGTTTCAGGGGCACTTGGACATCATTGTAGTTGAAGGTCGTAGGACCAGCTTAGTCGGGTTGGACTGGTTTGAGGTGTTGGGCATTGTAATTTCAGGCATCCATAGAACACAGGGAAACAACATCGAATCTGTCTGCAGAGAGTTTGCAGACGTTTTCGATAATAAGCTTGGAAGGTATACAGGCCCCCCCATTTCATTTAAATTAAATCCCAGCGTCTTACCCATTAGAATTAAACCCAGGAGAGTTCCCTTCGTGCTCAAACATAAAATTGAAAGGGAACTAGACAAATTAGTGGAACAGGGGGTCCTGCAGCCGGTAGAAGGGGGGGAGTGGGAGACCCCAATTGTCACCCCCCCTCAAAGCTAACAGGGAAATCCGTATCTGCGCAGATTATAAGTGCACCCTAAATAAGGCCCTCAACTAGCACGCTTACCCGGTTCCCACGGTCAGCCACGTTCTCACTTCCCTCCAAGGCAGCGCCATCTTTGCTAAACTAGACCTTGCGCAGGCGTATCAGCAGCTGCCGGTTACTATGGATACAGCAGCAGCCCAAACAATTGTAACTCATAGGGGAGCCTTCAGAGTCAACCGCCTGCAATTCAGCATAAGTGTGGCACCTGGGATTTTTCAGGAGGTAATGGAGCAAACACTTAAAGGCATCCAAGGTGTTTGCCCTTATTTTGACGATGTCCTCATTGCAGGGGAAACAGAGGAAGTGCTAGCAGACAGACTTAGGGCAGTTTTAAATAGACTTTGTGCTCCAGGTCTCAAGCTAAAAAGGGACAAATGCAGTATAGGGGTTACATCTACAGAATTTTTGGGGTTCAGAATCAATGCCAGTGGCATTCACCCCGCGGAATCAAAAGTGAAGGCAATTAAGATGGCCCCCACTCCCAAAAACAAAGCTGAACTGCAAGCTTTTCTGGGATTATTAAATTTCTACCATTCGTTCCTACTGCACAAAGCTGCCATAGCTGAACCCTTGCATAGGCTTCTTGATAAAAAAAGCCATTTGGAAATGGACCAATGTCCATTAAAAAAGCTTCCAGGACCTTAAGGCCCTATTATTTAACAAATCCACAGTTACCCATTACATTGAAACGAAGCCCATCTGCATTGCTTGCGATGCTTCACCCTATGGAGTGGGAGCAGTGTTAAGCCATCTAGAGGAAAATGGCAAACAGGTTCCCATTGCCTATTACTCCAGAACATTATCAGAGGCAGAGAGGAACTATGCACAGATAGACAAGGAAGCCCTGGCAATAGTGGCTGGGGTCAAGAAATTCCACGACTATCTGTATAGTAGGAATTTCACAGTGTTTACGGACCATAAGCCTCTATTAGGCTTATTTACCACTGACAAGCAAACCCCTCACATACTCTCCCCAAGGATGCTCAGATGGTCCATATTCTTGTCGGCTTACAGTTTTAAAATGATTCACAAGCCAGGGAAAGAAATGGGCCATGCTGATGGCCTCAGTAGGCTTGCCCCTAGCAAGCATCGAGCCAGATCTGGCACCTGCTGCACAGATACTGTCAATCCAAGAGCTACCTGAGTTCCCTCTTCATGCAGGGGACATAGCCGCTGAGACAACCTCAGATAAAATCCTAAGCAGAGTTCTGTCTTGGGTCTTCACAGGGTGGCAAGATAGAAGTCCAGGCCCCGAATTCCAAGCTTATTTTCTTAGGAGACACGAATTATCCGTGCATAAAGGATGCCTATTGTGGGGTAGTAGGGTAATTATACCCTCAACATTGAGAGATAGAGTTCTGCAGTCACTACATGAGGGGCACCCTGGCATAGTTCACATGAAGGCGCTAGCAAGGAGCTACCTATGGTGGCCGGGGTTAGATAAGGCAGTGGAACAGCAGGTACACGGATGCTACACTTGTCAAATGTCCAGACCTGAGATGCCCCAAGCGCCTGTACACAAATGGGAGGTAGCACACACACCCTGGAAAGAGTCCTGCGGAGCTCCGTTGTGGGAGATGCCTTATCACCAAACTGGACAGACTTCACCCCGACAGAGTGGCATCTGGGGCTGCTCAACCCAAACCCCCAAGGGGACTACAACCTGGTGACTTGGTTTGGGCCAGGAACTACGGTCCGGGACATTTATGGATTCTAGGGGTGGTGGTTGACAAAACCGGGCCCCTATCTTACGTAGAAGGGGTGGAGGGGGGTCGACAGTTTAGACGGCATATAGACCAGTTATGAAAAAGAGTTCCAGAATGGTCACCAAGCGACCTCGGGGAAAATGGCCCCTCACCGAGTGCTCAAGCGGGCACACAAGCTAGCTCACATCCTCCCTACTAGAGCCACCAACAAACAACTGACTTCACGTCTGAGGAGGACCACAATGACACAGAACTGCAGCAGGACACTCCTGGTTATTCGGATCAACAACCCTTCAATGACCGCTGTGCTAACTCTGCCACAGGGTCTGACTCTGGGGTGGGCCTACCAGAAACGGTCAGCCAGAGCTTCCCTATGGACTCTCCAGTTCAGGAGAACTTGGACTCTCAGGGCACGCGTAGCAAATTGTTAGACCAATAGGGGAGAGCACCCCTAAGACGCTCATCACGGCTTCATAGGCCACCTGCTTACCTTGCTGACTATGTGGTCAATTAAGAGAAAGAAGTTGTCATGGTCTTCATTGGGCACGTCTTGTTATTGTTAATTTCTGTAAATTGGGTCCACCTAATCTATATCTGGGGGTCAGTGTGTACCATTAATGGTACATCGCAACTGACATCGATATTGGGTTGCCAGGGTCAGTATGAGCAACCCTCACCTTGCTTAGAAGTCAGTACCTTGAGTGGGGTCAATCACTCATAAACAAATGGTGGATGTCGGAGTGGAAAAATCCTTACATAAGGGTTTGCTGTGTATAACCTTGAGGGGGGTCAATCCTTCACATTTGTTCGGAATGTGGAAGTGGAAATGTAAATATGTTTTGCATAGTTATATTGTTTAATCCTTAAAAGGGGAAGGGGTGTTGTATATTAAGGTTTAAAGAAACACCTAAGCACTGTATAACAGTCACTACCAGTATGCATTTGAACTGTAACCGTTTTGGTGGGAGTCAATTATGGCGGGAGATTTAAGTCAGTCTGATTGGTTGGCTGTGTACTCAGAAAGGTATATAAAGAGTGCAAGTACCCCCTAACCCTCAGTACAGTTATGGTCACCTAATAAAGAGCTGTTGATTGTACTCATCTGCCTGGCTTCATTCATACTCTTCAGAACCCACTACACAACAGTACATGTTAAAAATCTCAGGTTCTCAAGCTCAAGAGAGGCTACAAATCCATCCACATTCCTACACTTTACCCCCTGCCTTCCTGCTTTCCTCCCTCCTATCATTTATAGGTTGCCAGATACCCAACCATTCTGGGTGGCTTACAGTGAGAAGTATCAAATGCAAAACATAAAAAAGAAGCTCGAACGGTTCCAGCAACACCATGTAACCGAAGAAAACCCATCTAGCAGGCTCAAGCTTCACTTTGTCCCAGAACCTGGAAGAAGAGCCAGGTCTTTAAAACTATAGCTTCCTGAATATGATCAGGGTGGGAGCCATCTGGATCTCTGAAAGGCTATCATTCCAGAAGGTGGGAATTAGGATGGAGAAGGCACATTTCCTGGGTCCCATCAATTGGAAAACACCCAATCTGCCTGATTGCACGGATGGGAGACAGGCAGTCCCTCAAATAACCAGGCCCATGCCATGACAGGCTTTATAAGTGAACTTGAATTTTACCCCAAAGCCAACTGGTAACTAGCTCACAGAGGAGTGGAATCACAGGGACACAACAATCCATGACCAGCACTGCCTGCACTGCTGCATTCAGGGATCATCTCAGGGTTAGGATTCAGCCAGTTCGCACTGGTTCAGTAGAACCGGTAGCTTATTTTTGTTGAGTTCAGCGAATTGGCTGAATCCCACCACTATATGGCACCCACTGAAGCCCCTAGCCCTTTTTCTCAAGGCCCAGAACAGCCCTCCGGAAGTGCATGGATGCTGCTTCCGGAAGTCCATTTTGGGCCTCCAAGCAGGGTTCTTCAAACTTGACACAACTTTTAAGACCTGTGACTGAGGCTTCTTTGATAAGAAGCGAAATATCGTCAAGGAAAAGCAAAGTTCAGTTGCCTTTTGAAAAAGCACCTTTGAGTTTAAGACTTGTGGACTTCAACTCAAGAATTCCTCAGCCAGCCCTTAGAGACCCCTGGCTTAGAGCAACACATAAACCTGGAATCTCTTAAGGCAGGGTTGTCAAACTGCCGGCCCGTGGGCCAGTTGCATCATGCAGAGGCCGCACCCACTCCAGCTCCGGCAATGCAAAAAAAAAAGTTGTGTTACGTCGCAACACGTCACATGTCGTGGCAGGTTTGACACCCGTGTCTTAAGGGACTGTCGAACTTTAGAACCAGCTCTTCAAACTCAATTTCTTTGAGAGGGCCAATGCTTTCTTTTGTCACCAGGGAATATTTCTCAAAGGTTCTTGACCGTTTGGAAATTCAGAACATTTCTGCTGAGGCATCCAAAGGCAGTCTGTGATAATAAGACCAGCATGCTATTAAATAGCAGCCGATGGGGAACTTCAGGAGGAGATTATTGCAGCCTTCATCTCCTGCTGGTAGATTTCCCACAACTATCAGCTGGCCTCTGTGGGAAACTGATGCTGAACCAGATGAGCCTTTGGTCGGATCCGGTGGGAGGTTTCGTTTCCAGAGCCTTTCTTCAGTATGCTGCTGCTGTTGTTGTTTTTGCAACTTTTCTAAAGCACAGATGGACTGAGCCTAACATTTTTTCTCTTCTAGCTCAATAATCAGCAAATTAAACAAGAGACAAATCTCAGTGTATTTTTGGATCAAGAGAGGTCTAACGTTTTGTTTCCCTCAGCCAAATGTCTTTTGTTTTCTGCTTTGATGATTCCTTTGTCTATAAAAACACAACAAAACATAATATTCAGATTCTGCCTTGATAAATGAGTTCTTCTGTCTTCCAAAAGAATGAGGACAAACAGATTTGGAGCTGCACTTATCAAACGTCCCTCATCACTGCTTTCAAAATTAATCTTTGCTTCATTTTTGCGTATACTTAAGAGTCCATACAGGAGCACACTGCATTGATTTGCAGAAACCTGTGAAAATCAGAACAACGTACTTAAATTTTAAAAAAGGATGGGGTAAAGTCAGAGAAATAAAAGAGAATAGTCGGAGAATGAAACTTTTTCACGAGCAACAAAACCTTGCTGCAGTTAATTAGGAAGTCTATGAAAGTAGGCCATAGGCCTGTGCATTTGCTTGCAGCAGAAGGGTGGAAAATTGTTACCTCACAGAGCCTATCAAAAAGATCCTGGACTCCCTGCTGAAGAAGCAAAGAGAGATGGAAAAATGGCTGTTAACTTTTTCCTTTTGCCCCTAGACTCTCATAGTTCTCTATCAATCAATCTCATGGAATCAAAGGGCAATTGGAAGGCCTTTCCAATTGTTCAAGCATCTAAACTCAGTTGGATTACTTCTAAACACCCGTGCCCTAAAATTCGTTTAGCTCTCAGCCTTTAGTCTCTAGAAAGTACTCTGAAGCCCAGTTTCCCTTGCCAACACCCTCGAAGGAGGGGAGGTGGACCAAGCAGCAAGGTGGTTTGATGTCCTGAGTTGGAACTGCTTCCCCAAGGATCTTATCCAGAACAGATTCCTGGAACTGGTATGAAACTCTATAGCCAGCTGCCAAAGCCCAGCCCAGCTAAGGCCTTGCATCCACTGGGATTCAGATTTGTATCTATGCCAAATGACAAATCACTTCTGAAAATAAAGTGGATTTCCAAATAAATAAAAGAAAAAGACATTTTTAAAAGATCCCACTGGATAGGCAATAGCAAAAATAAAATAAAAAATAAAAAAATCTGGCAAGCATGAAAACAGAGCCGCCTTAGGTTGCACTGTTTGAAGCCATCTTTACAGCCTTCTACAAAAGGTTTATTCAGATGCTGATTTGAGAGACCAATGCAAATGTAAGTAATGAGAATGACATACAGGTAGTCCTCAACTTACAACCATTCATTCAGTGACTGTTCAAAGTTACAACGGCACTGAAAATGACTTATGACCATTTTTCATACTAATGACCACTGCAGCATCTTCTCACAGTCACGTGATCAAAAGTTGGACACTTGGAAACTGGCATGTATTTATGATGGTTGCACTAGGGCACGGGTCGGCAACCCGTGGCTCCGGAGCTGCATGCGGCTCTTTAAGCCGTCTCATGCGGCTCCCAGTCCTCCTCCGCCGTTCTGGAAAAAAGTCCCATTGAGAGAATGGGGCAGCGGAGGTTTGGAGAGCTGGTGCCCTTCGGGGCCGAAAGAAATGCAAACGAAGGCAGCAGCTCTCCAAACGGGGTGGCGGCGGTTTGGAGAGCTGCGTGCGCAGCTCTCCAAACCTCCTCCACCCCGTTTGCAGGGCTGCTGGCTTCGTCCATGTTTGAGGAAGCCAGCAGATCTCCAAAGGGGTGGCTGCCGGCTTCCTCAAACATGGACAAAGCCAGCAGCCCTGCAAACGGGATGGAGGAGGTTTGGAGACCTGCTGCCTTCGTCCGCATTTTTTTTGGGGCGGCGGTTTGGAGACCTCTCCAAACGGGGCGGCGGTGGTTTGGAGTCCCCAGGGGGAGGGGCAGGGTTCTCGGGTGGCTCTGGCAGCACCCAGGCTGAAGGCAGCGCCGTGACCCAGAGCCCGTCGCCAGGGAGACCCGCTGCTGCTGCTGCGCAGGTACCTCCCGGCTTGGGGGAGACACTCTGTGGGAGACGCTTGTGAGGTTTCCTTCGGCCGGGGAAGGGTCCGATGCCTCCGAGGTGGGGCCAGGCAGGATCTTCTGAAAGAACGTTTCCTTCCTCGTCTTTGCACGGCCCTCCGCAGTCATCTCGGCCTGCGAGTCCCCCCTCCCCAGTAAGCTGGTGGCACCGGGCTCAGGATGCAGCGTGGGCGTCAGGGCTGCCGAGGATCGGCACAGTGCAAGTGATCCAGGGCAGGAGATGATCCCGAAGCTTCACAAAAGGCGGAAAGAAAAAAGTCCCAGAGAGAGAGAGCACAGGGCGGGGGGAGAGCAGTTTTTTCTGAGGGAGGAAAAGTCAGGATGGCAGAGCAGTCCATACTAGAGGTGGACGGGGGCAGGGCTGGTGCACATTTTGTGTTGTTCTGCGCATGTGCGTGCGTGCACGAATGTATGCGCACATTTTGTGGCTCCCACTTTTTTGTGTGTGTGACGGAACCGGTTCCGAGTAGTTCTTTTGCTGTTTCAGGTTGCTGACCCCTGCACTAGGGTCATGTGATCATCAGTTGTAAGCCAGATTCACTTAACAACTGCGCATGCCCACGATGGCGGAGGTGCTGGGCTGAGCTCCGTGGAGCGTTTCCAGTTTTGGCGTCCTTACCGGTCCTTTGGGGTTCCTCCGAGCCCGCGGAGATGTTTTTCCTCTTTGTCGTGGCTCGGAGAGTTGATTGAACCGAGAGAGAAGGAGAGTCGGCATGCAGTTGGAGTTGCAGCCCTCCATTTTCCAACTAAGCTTCGGTGTCTTCATCTCGGAGGCCCTGGTGGAGCTGGGAGGAGCCGCGGCTTGGAGGGCTCCGAATGGTGGATCCTCGGGGCCGATAGAGCCGCGGCCTAGAGTGGCCTCCGATTTTCCTGTTTGCTTAGTAATGGAGGTTGACTCGGCCTCAGAATAGAACGGTGGAGTGATCGACTGCGAGCGGAATGGGGAGCATTTTGCTGGCTCGTGGCCCCTGCGCGGTCTGTGGAGGTCTGTTTGAAGTCACTCTTGTTTGCTCTCGACCGGGGAGGCCTGCGGCTGGCGTGGGACTGCCTGACTTCTGGTGCTGTGTGTGGCTGGCTGGGCGACGGGCTTTTGCCTCTGGCTTTCAGCCCCCTGCATCGGGGTCCATCGATCTGCTATCCTGCGTCTCCTGCTCTCCCCGCTTTGCGTTTCCTGCCTTGAGATGAACTCTGCTCTCCAACTTAACTATGGTTACCCTCAGGTTAATCCTGATAACTGCTGCTCTTCTTTTTCTCTCTCTATGGTCCCCACTGAAGCAAGAAGGTCTTGGACGAGCCTCTGTGAGAGGGCGGCTCGTATATGTTATCATCGATACCAACCAATTACCATCTGCTGCCTCCCTAGAGGTGAGAGATCTAGGGAGGTATGCCCTTTTGAGTTGGCAATTGTCCATCCCATCGTAGATCTGGGCCCTTCATGAGAGGGAGGTGCCTGTTCTATCCTGGAGTCATCTGACTGGTACCCAGCTCAGTGGCAGGGAGCTGGTGAATTGGACACTTTTGACTTTCAGCTTTCCAACTTTTGACTGATGGACTGCCTGACTGGACTCCCCCAGACTAATGGTTTTATCTTACTCCAGCACAGCCTTATTGGCGCTCAGGGGTGCCCCCCTCTCCTGGGTGCGACCCGCCTGCTTTTCCATCGTGCCTCTTGATGACGGACCCAATTATTGGGACCCCGAGAGATGGCTGGGCAGGGACAGGAGCCTCTCTTCCAAATTTAATAAGAGGCCCCTGGTGTGTTTTTTAGCTAAATGTTTTGAGGGGTTAGGGAGGGGGGTGGGCTTATCGTCTCGGTTGGAAACTAGGGGGGTTCCACCAACCGTTTCTCAGACCAGGTCAGGGACTGATCGCGCCGTGGTAGGGGCCGGGCTGGGGGTTTACGGGGCCCCGGGGCTGGGTGTGGGATTATCTATTCCCACGGCGGTTGGGAATGGCCGCAGGTGTAGGAACAGAGGGCCACATCAATACCCGGGGGTGCATCCCCGCTGTCTTCAAGCGGTGATGCGCTCCGACCCTCTGATTTCAGCACGTGGTACCGGGAGCGAGGATGAGCAGCCACCTGAGCTCAGGCTCGTGTATTTCAATGCCAGGTCTGTAATGAATAAAGCACCTCTCATTCGCGATCTGATTGAGGAGGAACATGCGGACCTGGCTTGCATTATGGAGACCTGGTTGGGCCCAGAGGGCGGGGTCCCCCTGGTTGATCTTAGCCCATCAGGTTTCCGGGTGCTGCACCAGCCTAGGGCTCAAGGTAGGGGCGGTGGAGTGGCAGTTGTTGTGAGGGAGACCTTATGTCCGCGGGAGGCCACCTTAGTCCAGATAGCCGGGTGTGAGTCCCTCCTCCTGAGATGTGGTCCCAGAGCTCAGTTGGGCTTGCTGTTGGTGTATATTTCACCTAGACACGTGGCAGCAGCCCTGCCTGAGCTTCTCGATATCCTCTCAGGGTTGGTGGTTGAGTTCCCCAAACTTATAGTTTTGGGTGACTTCAACCTACCATCCCTGGGGGGATCATCTGAGTTAGCTCGGGAGTTCATGGCTTCCATGACGGCCATGGACCTGAAGCAGGTTATTCTGGGCCCAACTCACGGAGGGGGTCACACGCTCGATCTGGTTTTTCTATCTGGACGGTGGTTAGATGATCTTGGGGGGGGTTCCCCAATTAATTTACCCCTGTCATGGACCGATCATCATCTCCTGCGGATGGTCTTCCATTTTGCCACTCCCTGTTGTGGGGTTGCTGAGCCAACAAGATGGTTCCACCCTAGGCGCCTTATGGACCCTGAGCGATTCCAAACGGCGCTTGGGCCCCCACCTGCCTCCTTTGCTCACAGCTCGGTCGATGCCCTGGTGGAAGCCTGGGAAAGGGCAGCCACAGAGGCACTCGACCAAGTTGTACCCATGCGGCCCTTGACCCGACGCAGATCCCAACGGGCCCCATGGTTCTCCATGGAGCTCCGCGAGATGAAGCGTCGGAGACGGGGCCTAGAGAGCTGTTGGAGGTCCAGCCGATCCGAATCCGACCGGTTACGACTAAGGTCGTTTACGAGAACCTATCTCGCAGCATTGAGGGTGGCTAGGTCTAACCACTTTGCCACCCTCATTGCGTCCGCAGAGAATCGCCCGGCCACCCTGTTTAGGGTGACTCGCTCTCTCCTTAATCAGGAGGTGAGGGAGGAACCCTTGCAGGGACGAGCCGAGGAGTTTAGTCGATTTCTGTCGGACAAAATCGCTCGGATCCGGACCGGTTTGGACTCCGACTGGGCAGAGTCTGACGAAGAGGATACGGGCGGTCTTGTCGATTTAATCTGGGAAGAGTTCGATCCTGTGACCCCTGAAGAAGTGGACAAGATCATGGGGAAGCTGAGCTCCACCACGTGTTTGTTGGACCCGTGCCCCTCCTGGCTGACTTATGCAGCCCGGGATGGGACACGAGGCTGGCTCCAGGCAGTGATTACTGCTTCTTTGAGTCAGGGTAGTTTTCCCGCCGCCTTGAAGGAGGCGGTGGTGAGACCCCTCCTCAAGAAGCCTGCCTTGGACCCAGCAATTTTAAACAACTATCGTCCGGTCTCCAACCTTCGCTTTTTGGCGAAGGTTGTTGAGAGCGTGGTGGCGCATCAGCTCCCTTTGTTCTTGGAGGAAGCTGACTACCTAGACCCGTACCAATCGGGTTTCAGGCCCGGGTACAGCACGGAGACGGCATTGGTCGCGCTGGTGAATGATCTCTGGCGGGCTCGGGACAGGGGTTGTTCCTCTGTCCTAGTCCTTTTAGACCTCTCAGCGGCTTTTGATACCATCGACCATGGTATCCTGCTGCGACGTCTCAGGGGGTTAGGAGTGGGAGGCACGGTTCTCCAGTGGTTCTCCTCTTACCTCCTGGGACGTTCGCAGTCGGTGTTAGCAGGGGGGCAGAGATCGACCCTGAGACCTCTCATTTGTGGAGTTCCTCAGGGATCGGTTCTCTCGCCTCTCCTGTTTAACATCTATATGAAGCCGCTGGGTGAGATCATTCGTGGTTTTGGAGTTGGGTATCACCAATATGCTGATGATACCCAACTTTTTATTTCTACCCCAAACCACCCCAGCGATGCCCTCGACGTGATGTCCCGTTGCCTGGAGGCGGTCCGGGTCTGGATGGGGAGGAACAGGCTTCGACTCAACCCTGACAAGACTGAGTGGCTGTTCGTGCCGGCATCCCGGGAAATTCCGATTATCCCATCATTGGCCATGGGGGGTGAGCTATTACCCCCCGTAGATAGGGCCCGCAACTTGGGGGTCCTTCTAGACTCACAGCTCTCTTTGGAAGAGCATATTGGAGCTGTGACTAGGAGGGCCTTTGCCCAGGTTCGCCTGGTGCGCCAGTTGCGGCCCTATCTAGACCGGGATGCCTTGCGCACAGTCACTCATGCGCTCGTGACCTCTCGTCTAGACTACTGTAATGCTCTCTACATGGGGCTGCCCTTGAGGTCCACCCGGAGACTCCAGCTGGTGCAGAATGCAGCCGCGCGAGTCGTCTTGGGAGTTTCCCGATACTCCCATGTTACACCTCTGCTCCGCGAGTTGCATTGGCTACCGGTTGCTCTCCGGGTGAGGTTCAAGGTGTTAGTTATGACGTACAAAGCCCTTCATGGCATGGGTCCGGATTACCTACGGCAACACCTGCGACCGGCGTCAACGTCCCTCCGTCCAGTGCGCTCCCACAGAGAGGGCCTCCTCAGGGTGCCGCCGATCAAAGAATGCCGATTGGTGACCCCCAGGGGGAGAGCGTTCTCTGTGGGCGCGCCAGACCTTTGGAACAGCTTACCGGTTGAGCTCCGGACGGCCCCCGACCTTCGCTCCTTCCGGCGCGATCTTAAAACATTCTTTTTCGAACAAGCTGGCCTGGTCTGACGGGATGGGGTTGGGTTTTTAAAATTAGTTTTTAACTTAATATGTATTGATTTTAAGGGCATGATGTTTAATTGGTTTTTAATGGTTTTTTAATTTTTGTATCTGATTTTTATTGTGTATTGCCCTGTTCACCGCCCTGAGTCCTTCGGGAGAAGGGCGGTATAGAAATCAAATTATTAAATTAAATTAAATTAAACTGCACAATTCACTTAAGAATGACAGTGATTGATTGATTGGCAATGCCTTGATTGGCAGTGGAAATTTTGGGCTCCACTGCAGTTGTAAGTCAAGGACTATCTGTACTTTGTCCTAAAGCCAATGCTTTTATGAGCTAGGAATTTCCTCATAAATGCCCCATCAATCTCCCAATATGGGATGATTTTGTATTGGGCAGAAGAGAAAAGCTGCCTTCATTTTTCTATTTTTCTTTTATTCTCCATTTGCAACTTTAGTGTAACCCTTGAACAATGTGTCCCTTGTATAATCATTTCCAGAAATCTGTGTAATTTTTCTCCTTGTAAGAAAGAAGATAATGTTCGGAGATGATAAAGTGTTTCTATGCTTTTTCATCAGTCGATTAAATAATAGTGTTACATATCTGTCTACATTATAAACATCAGCAATTTATTTTCATTAATAAAGGTATATTTTCTATATTTTTCTTTTTTTTTATTAAAGAGTTTTACAGAAACAAGATTTTACAATATATCCCCAAATCCCCCCCCAGCCCAAACCACCCCACTTCCCCGCCACTTCCCAGAGCTAAATACAGGATTATAGTTATAATAATCATATTCTAAATAAGAATTATCCATAATATACAATTAACCAAATTCATAATGTGCTTTAACTCCCCTTTAACATAGATACATACAAAGTACTAACACTAAGATAACAATATCCCTCTAAAATCTACTCATAAGCTAAATGGAACTTTTTAGTCCCATATTTATTCTGAATATAATCTATCTATCTCCTCCAAACTGAAATATATCTTTCCTGTGAATGATCTTTCAAATAAGCAGAAATCTTAGACATTTCTGCAAGATTCGAAACTTTAAACACCCATTCTTCTATAGTAGGCAAACTATCCTTCTTCCAATATTGTCCCACCAGTAACCGTGCTGCTGTTATCATATTCAACATCAAATTGGTTTCTTTAACATCACAATCTACATCAATACCCAATAAAAACAATTGCGCAGAAAACTTTATCTTCCTCTTAAAAATCTTTTGAATGTTCCACCAAATTTTAATCCAAAAAGCTTTTATATTTCTACAGGTCCACCACATATGAAAATAGGTGGCTTCTAAACTACCACATCTCCAACATTTAGACTGCAAGTTAGGATACATGTTAGACAACTTCTTGGGATCCAAATGCCATCTATAAAACATTTTATAAAAAATTTCTCTTAAATTTTGAGCCTGAGTAAATTTAACATTTCTGACCCAAATTATCTCCCAAATTATCTCTCCACCTCTAACGATGGGGGGTGAGGTGTTACCCCCCGTTGATAGGGCTCGCAACTTGGGCGTCCTCCTGGATTCACGGCTCAATTTTGAAGATCACATAGGAGCCGTGACCAGGGGGGCTTTTGCACAGGTTCGCCTGGTGCGCCAGTTGCGTCCCTATCTGGACCGAGACGCCCTACGCACAGTTACTCATGCGCTTGTGACCTCCCGTTTGGACTACTGTAACGCTCTCTACATGGGGCTGCCATTGAAGACCACTCGGAGGCTTCAACTGGTGCAGAATGCGGCCGCGCGAGTTGTAATGGGGGTTTCCCGATACTCCCATGTAACACCTCTACTCCGCGAGCTGCATTGGCTTCCGGTTGCCCTCCGGGTGAAATTCAAGGTGCTGGTTATTACCTATAAAGCCCTATATGGCCTGGGTCCGGGGTATTTGAGGGAACACCTGCTGCCGGCATCAAACGCCCTTCGCCCAGTGCGCTCCCACAGGGAGGGTCTGCTCAGGGTTCCGCCGGTAAGAGATTGCCGGCGGGTGACACCCAGGGATAGGGCCTTCTCAGTGGGAGCGCCTGCCCTCTGGAACCAGCTGCCGGTGGAGCTGAGGACTGCCCCCAACCTCCGATCATTCTGCCGGGGCCTGAAGACCTGGCTCTTTGAGCTCTCGGGCCCAGGCTGAGGAGAAAATTATTTTAATTGGGGTTTTTAATAGTACAGGGTTGATTTAATATTTTTTAACTTGGTTTTTAACTTTTGTATGTTTGATTTTTAATTCCCTGTGAACCGCCCTGAGTCCTCAGGGAAAGGGCGGTATATAAATGCAATAAAATAAATAAATAAATAAATAAATAAATAAATAAATAAATAATTTTCTATATTTTTCTAATCTTAAATAACTCTGCAAGAGGAGTGGGAAATTCCATAAAATTCAGGCAAAAACTCATGTGTGTCTATATCTTCCAGGTCTCTTCCTTTTCATAGAAAACGGCAGCATTGTTTCTAGGAATGCATTTAGATTTCTCCTTGTTAATCTCCGTTGTCACAGCAAATAATCTTATTAAATATCTGCTATTGATACCGGAACAAGTGAAGAAGGCATTAAAAAAAGTATTCTCCCTCAACAAACTGTTAAAATTGTTGCTACAATATGGAAAGCATCGCATTTTTGTCAAGTGCGGTTTCAACATTTGGTGCAATAAGAATATTACTAATGATTAGTCAAGATAGATTATTTTAAAATCTGCACTTGGAACCTATTTACAATCTGTTTGGTGAGCTTGTGTGAAAATTCAAAGGCTTTGGAAAAAGGTTTTCATTGAAATAGTATCAGTAATTGAACCAGATACACATAGTCCTCAACCTATGTCCACAACTGAGCCCAAAATTTATGTTGCTAAGTGAGAAATTTGTAAAGTGGATTTTGCTCCATTTTACGACTTTTCTTGCCACATTTGTTAAGTGAATCACTGCAGTTATTAAATTAGTAACACCAGTGGTGGGATTCAAATATGTGAACAATCGGTTCTCTGTGTGGATGCCACTTCCGGTAGTCCATTCTGGGCCTGGGCAACAAAAAAATTAGCTACTGGTTCTGCCAAAGTGGTGAGAACCGGCTGAATCCCCCCACTGAGTAACACTGTTGTTAAGTGAGCCTGGTTTCCCCATTGACTTTGCTTGTCATTTATTTGAGGAAATAAATGATTAGCTGCAGAAAGGATTGGTAATATTTTTGTGAGTGGCTGCGAAATAATATATAATGTACATTTGGAAGGCATGGAATAGTCCTTCATCTATTGGTCTGGATTCAGGAATGTTAACGAATAGTCTTTTCCTTTGGAAAAGTTTGGCTGTTGCTGCAAATGACTTTCTAACAGTTTGACATAACTTTCTTGAGCATCCCCAGGGTACCAATTCACATGCTTCTATACTAGTAGTACCTATGGTCAAATATTTATTCATTTAAAAACAACCAATGAACATTGTATTATTCCCTACTATTTTTTATTAGCACATGTAAGATGTTCTGTGTATAGTCACAAAATTATCTCATTGAGCTTTGTTCTTAAATAATAAAAAATGAAACAAATGCAAGTTCAAGAATATGCACAATTTTTTAAAAAAGTGTAATCCAATTATTCTTGCAAAAGCAGCATTAATTTTCAACACTGAAGAACTTTACCAAGCTAGAATGCTCTTCTTTATAAAACATTTAAAAAGTTTGTTATAGCATATGCGACAATATGAGATTAGAAAAATATTGGGTCCCCCCCCTGTATTTTCTTATTCTGCCACTTCTCTAACTCTTGAGGCAGCCATGTTAATGTGGACTGGAAAATCTGGATGATCACTGGATAGAAGGAATTACAGATAGTTGTTTAGCAACCACAATTGGTACGTCAACTCAGTTGTTAATCCAAACGGTCGCTAAATGAAATTGTGAGTAGGTTTACGATCTCATTCAATTTTCCCTTGCTTTATAGATCTCTGATGGCCATAAATGTGATGATTGGTTGTAAAGTTACTTTTTCACTGGTGTCATAAGTATGAATTGAGTATGGATTGCCTATACACTTTTTGCCGCCATTTAGTGATCATCCTGAGTTTTACATTTCAGGTATGGTAAACTAATGAATTGGGGAATCCTAGGTATCATTTTTCATGTTTGCACAAATCCTTTTAGCCATTAGATGGCACTTGGGCCTTTCTCAGTCACGACTAATTACAGGAACTAGGAACTTTGCAATCCAGATCTGGTATTACTAGAGTTACAAAATTCATTTTCTCTAGTATAAACTTTTGAGGTACCTGAAAAAGATGGCATTACAGAGATACTGTAGAGTTAACAGAGAGTTGGATTACTGAAGCACAGAGAACACACAAAAGCAATGCTCTTGTCAGACAACCTGTAAAGCCTGAATTTGGAATAAAACTCTTAAACATGTGTTTTTTCTGCAAGAGCAAAGGCCACTCCAGTAGATTAAAGGCAACATAAAATTGGCAAAGAAGAAGGATTTTTTTTAAAAAAAACCCTAATAGCCTTTTAATGACCATTTCCAGTTACGTTGATTGCTTTGGAAGAACATCAGTGCTCCTGAGCTGGGAAAGATGAATCTTGTTCCCAGCATGAGACGAAAGAACATGTCCCTTCTCAACTGAGGTGGATACTCCATTAGTTTTTGACTCAGCCAACTGTGATGAGCAATCACACCAGGACATCTCAAGCAATATGCAATAAAGCATGTAGTTATGGGGCTGAAGGACATACAAGACTTTGCTGTCCTGGCCTCCTGTGCTAATCAGAGAAACGAAAGCCACAGCAGGTATTAGAAGCTCCTGTAAGGGGCTGTTTTGGGATATGAGACTTGCTCCAGAAGGGGCATTTCCTCAGATTCGATTCCCAAGAGGGAGGAGGCATTCCAGGGGAGAAAGAAACAACTCAGTTCATATAATTTGTGTGACAGAAACAGGGTGAAGACAACCCCTCCCTAATAGTTCCCAGAATACATGCTTCACTAGATAGTAGTTTGTTTCAGTTTGGCAAGATTCTGTCTATAGGCATAGAACAATAAAGACACCTGATCGGAAGAATCACTATGTGTCTTTCTTGATTTTTGGAGCCTGACAAGAATGACCTTCGCTTGATTTGTCCAAGGACCATAGAATCACAGCCCTGTCAGGCAGGTTATGATTTTTAAAAAAATATTTATTTGTATTCCGCCTTTATTATTTTTACAAATAATTCAAGGCAGCAAATATACTTAATATTTCTTCCTCTACCTATTTTGCCCACGACGACCCTGTGAGGCGAGTTGGGCTGAGAGAAAGAATAATTAGCCCAAGGTAACCCAGCTGGCTTTCATGACTAAGGAGGGCCCAGAACTCGTCATCTCCACCGCTTTCTGTCCAGGGGCATTTCTAATGGGCAGACTTTAAAAAAAAAATCAAGAAGATTGCTCATGAATCCATTTGATGGAATACAATACCCACAGTGACTTCCTCCACCCCACTGAAATTCTCCTAAAAGCTTTAGCAATGGACTAATGCGTCTCGTATTAACAACAGCTGTGCACTTGCGGTATGCTGACAGAGATGTGCCCAGCAGGTAAATGGCCATGGATTTAAAGCTATCAATTACATTCCCTACCAAGTATACTCTGGTTTGAACAGGGGATCTTTGAGGGCCTATGTTCCCGACTTCATTTCCTCCTCAGAAATGAAACCTTTCCATAAGGTGAAATTAGAGTGACCTTTGATTCATTGCCACAACATGAATGATCAACTCAAATTCATTCATTTAACCTTCCAGATATCTGTTTTTAACACCAGTATAATGTAAGAGCCAAGAAAGCCCACTTATCTGTTGGAAACATGCAAATATGATCCCTGGTGTGCCTGCTGTTTTATGGAGATGAGAGCCCTGTTAGAAGGTGTGTTCTGTGAAAGTATCTTTAAACCCCCATCAAAATTTGATTAAAGGCCCTCAGCTAGAATAGGGACCTTGACATTGTCCTTCCACAGTGAGCAGCAGATCTCGTAACATATTGAAGAAGCACGAGATGGCTTGAGAATGAATAAGCACGTATATCAAGTGTACACTATATGCAAATTTAATGCAAATTGCCCTTTTCCTTTGTGAAAATGTATTTTAATCTCCCAAAGATATGCAAAGTGCCCACCATTCGTGTAATCACACACTATGTCTGCCGATTCATCCACAAATACATAATGGGAACAAGGAGGAGTTTCTGCCACATTCCAGATCTCCAAATGACAGCAAAGAAGCTGAAAGCCTCTCTAAAAATCTTTGCTGCCATCTACTGACCACCTGGAGTTTTGAAGTCAGGATTGATCATCCCAGCGTTACTAATTTCTCATCTAGTTTCTCAACAGGAAACTTTAAAATTTTATTAATGTACTTCAGCAAAACATCAGGTGGCAATTGTCTTGTTACCATACTGACTTTGTTAGAAACCGTCCTGCGACCTTCCCAATATTGTGTGATGCCTCGTCATAAATTAATCCACCCCTTGCGGCACATACCTTATCCATGATGAGTAATGACCCAGCAGGTTTCCAGAAATAGACTTTAAATGATACAAATGCTGCTTCACTCTACAGATCCAGCTGCCATTAAATAAACTGAAAGAAAGTGGCAATGATAAATTTGCAATCTGGCAAGGAAGTGAACAGGAACACTGATATTTTCTCTCATTGACCAGCAAAGCCAAGGAATATCTGGAAGGGGAAAGGAACATTCTAAAAGGGAGATTCTTTTGCCTTCGCTAGCTAAATCAAGGGGAGGGGGGGGAGGGTTCCTGTCCTCTAGGACAGGGGTCTCCAACCTGTGGGCCATGGCCCACTACTGGCCTGTGGCCTATTTGCAACCGGGCCACGAGTGGCTGGCTGGCGCACGCGTCTGCATGCACAGCTCCACTCACGCAAGCATAATGGACGGTCAGGGCCCTGCTCATGTGAGCATCATAGGTGCTCAGGGCCTCACCTGCACAGGTTGTGAATCCTTGTGGCCCCACTCGCATGAGCGCTCAGGGCCTCACTTAAGCAAGTGTTGCAGGCGCTTGCAACCCCACTAACACAATAGATGCTCAGTGCACACACACATGCCTGCCCCTCCCACAAAACCATCCCCATTCCACCCTCCACCCTCCAGGCCACCAACATGGAAAGGTTGTGGAACTCTGCTCTGGGGAAGATGTCACCTGGAGGTTAAACCAGGTCAGCTTGGGAAGGACTTTTGGTTTCATTTAAGACTGTAAAGGAAGTCTCTTCACATCTGAAAATGGAACTCCTGAGCAGTTTAGGAATTGTGGAGTCCTTGGTGCTCTCTGAGCTTGGTGGTCTTCTTGCGGACAATTCATTATCAAACTAGGTAACATCATCGGTATCAATGAGTGTGGGGTTTACTGCTTATTTACATACAGTAGCTTGCCCTTCCAGCACTAGTAGTGATGTTACCTCATCTGGTAATGAAATGTCTGCAGGAAAACAACCAAGCTTAGAGAGTACCGAGGATCCTCCAGTTCAACCCTTAGCTACAAATATTCCCTTCTATCAGTTTAGAAGCAAATTCAAAGAAGGAAACAGTAATTATTTTAAAGTACACGTCTCCATTGAACAAAGTCCTCCCCTGCCCAGGAACGTAGCCTCTCTCAGTATCTACTCAGATGTAATCCTGACCAAGTGCTGTGGGACCTTCTCCAAGTTAAGTAGATATGGAATTGCAGCTTAAAGGGCATTTAGGGTACAAAACAACAGGAGGTTTTAACTTTTTTAATTTTTTATTAAAATACTTAAATAAAACAGCTAAATATAGAGTAGGCAATTATCTGTCACTGTACTGACTGTTAAAAACTGTTCAGTGGGCTTATTGGTGTTATAAAATAGCTTCTTTCAAATATGAATCTGGGGAGGGAGGGAGGGAGGGAGGGAGGGAGAGAGAGAGAGAGAGAGAAATGCAAGCAGGCCTACTGTAAATAAGACTTCTCAAGTTTTGTTTCAGGTCTGGAGATCAAAAAGGGTCATTCTGTGAGCTGCAGTTTACAAATCTCTTAGGCTTTGTACTTGACCCAGTTTCTACACTCAGATGGCATTCCTTATTGATACTGAAGAACTCCCAGTGCAGAATCTCTACTTCAAACCAGGACAAGGAGGCAAAGGGGCCTTTTCAATCCTTTTCTTCCACCTGCATTTGTCATAACTGGAATCGGGGTCTACTTGTGACAAGAGGAAAGTTTTTATGAATGCCAGTGGGAACTTCTCCGTGCAAGCAACAGGGGACCATGAGAAAAATACATGAGAAAAATTAAAATGGAGAATTTTTTAAAGTCAATTTGCTGAATGCTGTTTAACCTTTTCCTTTCAAAAGTTAAGTTAACTTGGCTTATTTATTCCTGGAATTAACAACAAGGAAAAAAATATTCATCAGTAATTGGTGGTATGTAAGGGCAAAAAATTGGAATATCTCATGTAAATGTACAAATACTAAACAACAGGTGTTACAACGCTGCATTGGGTCTATTAAAGTGCCAATATATTAAAACACAAGCACAAGTATCAAGAATGATTTAATGATTAAACACAAAACATAAGAATGCAGGTATTTCTGACAAGCTAAGGTTTTTTTTATTTCTAGCACACACATATTTAGACAGCATATTTTGTTTGAATGGTAAAGCTGCTGTATGAAATATGTGAAAACTTTGCAAATCAATAACTAGAAACCAAGACATGTACATATAAGTCTTGAGAACATTAAACACACACACAAAGTAAATCAGTGCTGTCTTATTCAGAAACAAGGGGGGAGGGATGCGTAGGAATTGACTGAAGAAACAAATCAAATCTGCAAAGACTAACCCTTAGTCTCAAACATTAGCTGTATGAGAACATGGTAAACTCATATCTGTATAAATATAAAATCATAAAACTCTTTTAATATATAAACTTGGACAGACAAGGATGGAGGGAATGGCTTGATACAAAGTACAGATTAGCATGTTAACAGATTAAAGCGCCACCATTTTACACAGTATATTTCTTTACAGATACCTGCTTATCAACCAACACTGTAAATATCTCTGTGTGGTTTGTGTGTGGGAGGGAACCATTACAACAGAGATTTCAACAAGCATTTCCAAAGTAAATGTCCAATGACACAAGGAACCAGAGAAGAAATGGATGGAAGGAAACAAACCTCATTTTGTTCCAAGAATTTTTCATATAACTATAGTCTGACATGAGCTAACTCAACATTCTGAAAAGGCAAAAGCTGGAAAACATTTACTAGAGGCACATTTCTAAAGTCAATGAGTTGGATCCAAGAGTTGCTTGTGTGAATGGAAGGATTCCTATTTGCACTGGGGCAGATCCCCCATTTTGCAGAAAAGTTTCCCTATACAGACGTAGCCTTCTCTGCCCTACGCTATTCATTCTCAAGTATACTCCGGCTTCAATACTGCAGAGGAAGGGGGGAAGCCAGGGTTCATCCCAAAGTTTTGTTAAAAGTTGCAATAACAACCGATTGGCAAAAAACTAGGAAAAATGGGGGCAAATGCTAGATTTACCCAGGAATAGCTTTGAAGTGTGGTTGAAATAATGCTGTCCGTCATGCTCAACACCTGCAATTTTCAGAGATCTGCTTTGTAATTTAATCAAGAGCCCTTTCCTTGGCTCGCTATGGTCCAACCTGAAGACTCATTCTATGGTTTTTCAAGTGAGGAAAAGACAGGGCGATGAAATGGGAAAAGAACGAGCTGTGCCTTCCTCAACAGGAAGAGAAGAACCCACAGCTGGTTTCATCTCAGATGTTGTCTGTCGTTTTAAAAGGAAACAGCAACGTTTTCAGGATGCAACACTGGGAACGTTTGGTGGGAGAAAGATAGCAGGCCAGCCTCCCCAACCATCCCGCAATGCTTAAGAGAGTCAGCATCCCATTCTAGACACTGCCAAAGCAAACGCAAAGTTTCTGTGACTTATTAAAAGTTAATGGAGAAAAATAAATTACTCTTAAAAGGTGAACTGCTGCAGGCTTGTTACAAGAAAACAAGAAAAAGAGCAAGTCCTGACCAAACTAAATGGCCATTTTATTTTTTTAATATTTTTTTTTTAGCACTGGTGTCATTTCAAACAGAGCATATATAGAGGCGTGAGCGCCTTTGAGTGTCATGGCAGACAGCCCACTGCGTCTCTCTCTTGATTTGCGAAAGGAATTAAACAACGCTGCACCTCGGCTGAAAGAGATGCCTCCCTCAAAACGGGCTGCACACATACTGCGCCAATGGTACGGGTGAAGGGTTTAACAGGGGATTTACCTTGGCTTTCTGGGTATCACCTGTACCGTAGATAGACATTTTTATATTCTACACATGAAAATAGCCATTTGTAAAAATGGTCATTAAGGAGATCGCATCATTGGTATGGAAATATAATCCCTCCACAGGAAATGAGGCTGTACGCTTGAAGATGTGGGGAGACCCTCACACATATGTATGTGAACTTTTCATCAATGACCCTGTGTGCTTCTCTGTTTGGTATCCATACTAGGGCCATAAAATGCCATTTGAGAAGCTGCTCCCTTAGAATGAAACAGTTCCATACATTTTCAAACTGGTAATTAGATTTTAGGCCCTGCTTTTATTTTGATTTAAGGCATGTGTGTTTTAAACTACTGGAAAAAAAAAGAACTGAATTTTGTCATACAAATTACAGTAACATGCACTATCTACAATTAAAAATATGAGTCTGAATTACACTTTTGGAATTGTGAATCCTAATTCAGCACCTATTATTTTGACTAGTAAGGCAACAGCAGTGTCTGTCATACTACAATAACACCACCTTCCACATTTTATGCTTCAGCCTATGATCATCCAGGATTATCAACATCATCAACTTTAGCTTATGGACAGTTTCTAGGATGTTTTGCACTGGTTAAATCCTACATAAATCGACACTATTCTAGGCAGGAATAGTTACAGTAGCTGTCAAGAGTTATCAGTGCACAACACACATTGTGCTTACAATCAGATTTTGTTGTTGTTGTTGTTGCCTGGGATATCAGAATAGTTTTTCAGTTTGGTCTTCAATCCTTCCTTTGTTTTATTTGCTTCACATTGTTCCCAAAAGAAGAAAAGCTATTTGTGTGCCCATTCATAGCAGCTGCGGATCCATTCTGATATTCTTTCCTTCTGGAGGCTGCTTTTTTGTTGTAAGTCTTTAAAACAAAAATCACAAACACACAAAGAGACAGGTCACTAATAGCTTTTGCCACAGGACCAAAGAGAAGGGGGAAAAAATCAGGGTTTTTTTTTTAAATTACGTTAAGTACCTTCCTCTACTCAGATTGCCTTAAGGGGCAGAGTCCGATTTGTGATCAGAATTAAAGTTTGCTCAAACTACAGTCTCCTGTACAGTAATAAAAAATAAACTCTAGTCTAGATTATTGCAAAATGTGAACAGAACCTTCTCTTCATACAGCCTAAGGGTAAGGGGGATGCTCGTGCTCATTCAGTGCTCCTAATTCCGGGGAGATCCAAAGGTACTCCTTACTAAATTCAAGAAATTATCATCATCCTAAATTTGGGACACAGAACCAGGCTGAATTGAAACAACTTAAGATCCCCACCAAACTAACAAATGGAGGGGGGGGGGGGAAAGAGACAAACCATGTCACACTTACTTAAAAAGATCCATTTAATTAGATCACTGTATAATCTTTTAGAACAATATTTAGTGCATTCTATAGCAGAGTCCCCAACCCCTGGGCCATGAACCATTTGAAATCGGGCCATGGAAGGGGCGGGCAAGCGCATGCATCCCCACTTGTGCAAGCAGTGGGTGAGTGCTTGGCCCCTCCATTTGTGCAGTGCCCATCACTCACGCAAATGGAGCTGCACGCACGTGTGCTTGCCCACTGCTTGTGCAAACACATCCCTTCTCCCTTACCCCTGCCAATCCACAAAGCCAGAAAGGTTGGGGAACTCTGTTCTATAGTACCTTTTCAGATGCCTACTAGGACTGTGCAATGTTTTATATTTGAAGGCCAAAAAGTGCTTTGAGCCTATGGGGTCACAAAAGTAGCCCTGCTTATAATTTATTAAAACAACTGTCTTTTCCTGGGATGACTCAGCAATCCTGAAACTGGGAGAAGGCATAATTGGCTTAAGGATCCATACAAAAATGCATAGAATGAAAGACTCTCTCATATTAAAATCCAACTGTCCACAAATTTAAGAAGCACGTTTTGATGCATGAGCCCTTCTAGCAATTTTTTTTTAATACTGGTGATGGCCATCCCACTCCTCTTTTTCTGGAAAATACCTAACTTAACTTACCTGGACATAGAAATTTGCGAAAAGGATAATCAAGGAGATCATATAACCAATTTGGAAGTATAACCATCCCATAGGGAAGGAACAAGGCCAAATGACCCCACAGGTTGTCTGGATGATTGTCAGAACAAATTGTATCTATAGGGTAAGAGGAGAAAATGGTTATTTAAGGAAACAGCAAATGCTGCAGTAGCCAAGCAGAGCGGGAATCAATCACAATCGATCACAATCCTACTGTATGCTCTTATTAAAATCTGCACCACAACTTCCAGCCATTCCGTAAGGCTAACTGGGAGGTTGATACTTCTGACATTCAATTAAATTCAAGAAGTACCAAAAAGATAAAAGTGACTTTTGTGCAAATGAGCAGTGCTTAAAGATGAGTCTCAAGGTATCATTTTGAAATTGCTACAGAAACTGGAAAGAAGCTGAGCAACTGCCTTCAAGAGTGAGATTAGCATGGCAATGTTTGACCAACAAGTTGGCTGGTCATAGTTCCTCCAACAGGCCGGAAACAGTGAACATGTTGAAAGTGGCCCACTTGACAGTGCCATCATCAAGATCTCTGTGCTTATTGCAGTACAGGTAGTCCTCAATGTACAGCCATTCGTTTAGTGACCGTTCGAAGTTATAATGGCACTGAAAAAAGGGACTTATGACCATTTTTCACACTTATGACTGTTGCAGCATCCCCATGGTCACGTGATCAAAATCCAGACCCTTGGCAACTGACATGTATTTATGATGGTTGCAGTGTTGCAAGATCACCTTTTGCAACCTTCTGACAAGCAAAGTCAATTGGGAAGGCAGATTCACTTTACAATTGTGTTACTAACTTAACAACTGCGGCAAGAAAGGTTGTAAAATGGGGCCACACTCACTTAACAACTGTCTCACTTAGCAGCAGAAGTTTGGGCTCAATTGCGGCTGTACGTTGAGGACTACCTGTATGTCAAATGGAACTCTTCCGTTGTACGTGCCTTTGTATGCGTACTAAAGGGTGGGACATAGACTGGAGCTTCTGCACCTGCTAAAAATTGCTGTGAAAATTAAAGAATAGGGCAGTCTACTGAACTTTTCTTCTCTTGGACAAGAGTCCCCACAGCCCTGCTATCAGCTCATACGATGAATTTGGATACATTAACATTTATTACAATGTACTAATACAGTCCACAGCTAAGATTGGGGTTAAGGCAAACAAATTTAACTACAATCAGAAACCAGGAATTTTAGTTAGCATACAAGCCCCGTGGCCATATGTGTTAAGATCTCATATAAACTTATAAATGTTTGGTTCTTTCCAAAAAGAACTTGCTCCTATTTGTTGAAAAAAGCAACCACAGTTCACTGCAACTCACCAGCTGTCCCTGAGTGATGTATTTCTTCCACCAGAGATATGGACGCATAGATGGGATAGCAGATAGTCCATAGTAGGAATACATGAGGACATGAATAAAACTGTTAAGAGTGGCCCCAAAATACGCTATGGGTTGTAAGGAGAGAAGGGAAAATGTAGTGATGAAATGTATCGCTCTAAATAAGTTATAAAATTAATATCTTACAAACATTTGAAACTTAGTCCAAGATTAGAATAAAATTAAAACCTGGAAACACTAAGGAAAGGTGGTGTAATGTCATCTCTGAATTTAATTATAAGAGATTTCTCCCAAAGCTACTTAAGAGTGTGGTTTCTAGGGAATGCCACAAATTGTAATAGCACCGACTTTGTTTATAGGCCGTAATTCAGCTGTACACATCAACATTTATTGCAATCAGTAGTCAATCTACATAACCACGGAGATAGAAGAGGCATCTATTTACATCATACTTTGCATCTAAGCATTTACTACCAAAAATGAATGAACTTTAAATGCACAGTGACCGTTTCCTCATCTCTCTCATTTGCTAACCTGGTGCAAACAGATGGAAGTTATTTCCTGCAAGCGCTGCGGGCATCTGATGTTAACAGTATGGAAGCCTCCACGCTGCATGAACATATAAATGATAACATGTCTGTATGTGTGACATTAATGTAGAGCTGCTACTGCAGGGAAAAGCTTTTTGATAGCTTCTGCCCGGCGTTGTTTCGGACAGTTTGGTACCTATTTCCAATTGGTAACTCAGAACATCTAGCACAGTGCAAGTTGGCAGGGGACAAACATCTGGCAACATACAAAGCTAAACAAAATAAGACAAAGAAGTAGCAATCAAGGAGAAAAGGTAACTTAGTGAAGGAATTAATCAATCAGCCTCACCTTTGGTGACTTGAGAATAAAAGAAGTTTAACCAAATTAACCACAGCTTCGACGATTGTCATTATAAGCCTTATAAACAATTAGAAACAAAACCCTTTCAATCTAGTGAATTAACAGAAGGCATATATAGGCAAATGTCTACGGAGATTCTCAGCCATCTAGGTCATAGTTATCCCAAAGATGCGTTTTCACGAGGCAACTGGACTTTCTTGTTTTTCTTTGAAGACATTTCACTTCTCATCCAAGAAGCTTCTTCAGCTTCTCATTTTCCTCACCATCCAGTCAGAGCTGAAGAAGCTTCTTCGATGAGAAGCGAAATGTCTTCAAAGAAAAAAAAAAGAAAGTCCAGCTTCCTCCTGAAAAAGCATCTTTGGCATATATAGTCAGTCCTCAAATTATGAACTTTCATTTAGTGACCATTTGAAGTTAGAGCAGCACTGAAAAAAGTGACTTATGAGTATTTTTCACACTTACGACCGTTGTAGCATCCCCATGGTCATGTGATCAAAATTTGGGTGCTGGGCAACTGGCATGTATTTATGACAGTTGCAGTGTCCCGGAATCATGCGATCACTTTTTCCAACCTCTTGATAAGCAAAGCCAATGGGGAAGCCAGATCCACTTAATAACCGTGTTACTAATTTAACAGTTGCAGTGATTCACTGAACTCCGGCAAGAAAGGTTGTAAAATGGAGCAAAAGTCAATAGCTGTCTTGCTTAACGCCAGAAATTTCAGGCTCAATTCTGGTCATAAGTCAAGGACTATCTGTACACATGCAATCTTTTTTTAAAAATGAAACTCTTCTAGATTTATACTCGTGTATATGTATGTACAGTATCACAGACACACTGATCATCTCCCATCCAGAGGCCCAAGAATACTTACAGTGGCCACAAGGCACCCAGTTCATAACAAACCACCAAATATTCAACATAGTCGTATGGTGGTACACATGAAGAATGGTGATTTGGTAGTTATTTTTTCGTAATATAAAGAAGAAAGTATCCATAAATTCGATGAGCTTTGAGAAGTAATACCACCAGAGGACCCGTATAATCTGGTAAGAGGAGAAATAGTTCAGATGTTTTGATCCACAGACATGTAAAATAAAACTCGGGGGCATTTTCTCTGCCTCAAAGACAGGTGCTAGTTGGGCAAGATCCTAGTGCAGGGGTCCCCAACCGCCGGTCTGTGGACCAGTACCGAGCCACGGCATGCCAGCAACCAGGCTGCGCAAGCAAAGCCCCATCCGCAGGATGTAGGCAGCACACAAATCCATGCCCCCTCCGATCCACGGAAAAACCTCTCTCCATGTACCCGTTCCCTGGTGACCAAAAGGTTGGGGACCTCTGTCCTAGTGGATCAAGTGCTCCTTCTGATCCACTGTCTGCTAGAGCAGTGTTTCTCAAGCTTCACAGCTTGAAAAAGGGTGAACTTCAACTCCCAGAATTCGCTGGCTGGGGAATTCTGGGAGTTGAAGTCTACCGATCTTCAACCTGCCAAGGTTGAGAAACCCTGTGCTAGACCACGGCCTCATTCAATAGTGTTCTGGGCTTCCAAACACAGGACCATTTCACGGCCAGGTGTTCAATCTTTCCTGTTCAAAGGAAAGAGAGGTGGCTCTACTGTGCAGTCCAAACACTTTGGGCATGTCTGAAGCAGCTACTTGATTATAGGTATAAAACTGAAGCTGTGACTGAAGTAGAAGACGCTATAATTTTATGCTTATTAAACTGTAGCTCAGGTGCATCAAAACTCACAAGGGAAATGTTTAATCCTCACATTGCTACAGAGATCCCTGAACAATCTGAGCAAACATGAGTTAAGGCTATTGTATTCCCTAAGCTTTTGCCAGGTTGGAGAGACTGAGGTCCAGAAGAAGGTTGATTATGAAGGGAGAGAACGAGTTTTGAGCAAGCTACAGAGAAGCTTATTATGAAATAGCAAGCTAGCCTGTTTCGGTAGCCCATGTTGATATCTGACTCAATTAAAACTAAGTTACAAGACAAAGAATAATTAGACTGAAGAATTTACAAACAAAAGCAAGAATTAGGTGAGAAAATTAACCCCCCCTTCCAACAATACAATGGGTAGCTGATGGAAAGAAGTCTTTTTGGCTGAAACCCCAGAATAAAGAATGCAGTACAAACTTTTAGGGAAAGCCTCAAGACTAATTTCTTTTCCCTGGCATTATCCAGGATTATGAATGTTTTAGGCTCAATTGTTGGGGAATTTTGCAATTTTAGCATTTTAAGGGATATGCCCTTTGTTACTGTTACTAGCTTTCAGTAAGTTGTGATGTGTATTGCTTGCTCATTTCTTCCTAATGTTACAAAATTAAGATAAATATATTCTGTGGGTTATTAAATCTATCGCTACGTAAGAGGCACCTGGCATAACCTAAAGCAGAGAATTAACCATTAGCTCTCTTCATTTCGATGTTTTAGAAGTTTTTTTTAAACAAATTGCACGACCACCCCGCTCTCAAGATTGCACAATCTCATTTTTCCTACTTAAGAGAAGCACGTCAACACCTGATTATGAAAAGAAAGAAATGGATGGGACTGAGTCTCGAACTACCGGAGAGTTTCAGATTAAGAGGTCAACCACTACAGAGTCTTGAAAAGCTTTTCATTCCTTTTGCATGCAATTCTTCTAGAGCCACACTGATAGATTATTGGGGTTGGTTACCTGTGGGTTCCAAAACCTATTCAGTCACAAAATTGCCTTTTGAACACTACAACTCTCAATACAGTTGTATCATTTGACATACTCCCTTCTGTATGATACAATACTGTTTGGACGAAAGGCAGGATAAAGATGCTCAATTCAAATGTAAATTATACGAGTCAGATAATTCTTAGTGAATAATTTAATTTGGGAAGAAGTTCTGAACTGATACTTCCCTGTTACTGTGACACGAAAAAGAGAGGTCGACAGGCTTGGCTCCTTTGCTGACACCAGGTACATAATAGAAATGGGGAGGACAGACAGATTTATAGAACTCTAAATTGTTCTGGGTCTAAGCAGAATATAAGACTCTAAACTGTTCTGGCTCTAAGCAAAAATTTGGCAAAGCAAAAGGATTCAGACTGCGAATCAATCTAAAAATTCCTAAACAGAGTTTTTGCACATTTTTTCAAAAAAGGATAATGGTACTGAAATTTCAAAACAATACCTGCTGAAATGATCACATGATGTTGATCAGATTACAACTGGAAAGTGCATATTTCAATGTTGCAGACAATGGCTTATATCCAAGTTCCATCTTAGCCTGTTTTGAGGTGCTCATTTTAAAAATGAGGTTAAAAAATAGCAGTACTCAGTGATTATCTACAGCCTCCAAAGAACCATTAGGCTCATATCAATGATTCCTCTAAATGCCATATCAGATTAAAGGAGACTTTAAAACCTCACAAAATAAAGGCTAAACGTTTCAAATAGATGAGGTTGGTCTACTGATTCCTGGAATTGCTATTGAAATTGAAAGTCTAAAAATGTATTTTATTACAATTATTTTTAGTCTGACTTTTAGAATAGAGCCCTGCCAAGGAGACACGTAGAAAAAATGATAAACACTAATGATAGCAATTGCAAGCAATTACAAGCAGCCTCAAATTACAATTTAAGAAAAATTCAAGACTAAATGGAGAAGCAGAAAACAAGTTTGAACTTTAGAATGGAATGGAATGGATTCAGGGGTGAAGACTGGACGAAACATATGAGCTCCCAATGGAAGTTCATCAGTCCTCAAGAAAAACTCAGCAAGGGTTGCTCAAACTTTATGACCTATCTTTTCATCCTTAAAAAACAAACAAAGAAACAAAAACCCTTACAAAATATGGAAGACTATTTTCTTTCGAGCAATTAATCTACAAAACAGACAAATCAGAAGTGGAAATCAGAAGAGCATATTCCAAAGGAGAGCAAGATGGGCGTTAAAAGCATCTTTCCTAAAGTGAATCATGTCGACAACACTTCGGAGGTATTAATTAGGATGTATTCCCCATTTCTGCAACACAGCCAAACTTTTATGAACTCACTCGTTAGATTTTTTGCTATTTAACTCCCTGCCACTAGTTCCAAGTACTGTTCCATTTGAAGTGTTCCATGCAAATACCTGTTTTTTTCTTTTAAATCAGAGGCGCACTACGAAACCGAAGAGCTTGAAAATGAAGGAGTAACACCTGAATTTCTAATGCATTCCCTGCAGGTTTTCGGGGAATGGTATTATGTTCAGGCAGTATATTGTGAGCAAAGGCAAATTGTAAGAAGGGATTTCACATTTTAAAAAGGGCTATTATTTTCAACTGCAGACTTACTTAGAGTTGCTGTTTAAGAGAGTTTTCCTTATAACAAAAATCTTTCTGGGTAATCAGAAACAATTCCATATCCTATTTCTTGTAGGAAAGACAAAATAAATGGTTCCAATGATGGTGTTTTTGCTCTAAACACTTTTGCAGGTGAAACATTCATTCGTGTTGTTATCTGGAAGGCCCAGGTTCCATTCCTCACCCAGCCTTAAAACACTAAATAACCTATCAAGCCCTTCCATCCAAGTTGGATTCATATGGTTGTTAGGAAACTGGGGTGCTTAAAGCCATTTACTAATAATACATATAACTATTTACTACTATTACTACTACTATTACAATTTCACTTCAAAGGTAAAATTACCCTTTAAAAAAACCTATACAGTATATTTTTGAATTAAAAAAAGTAATAAATTAATTAAATCAGTAGATTTAGAGTGTAGTACCAGCCAGGTCATATTGCTCTTTAAGCAGTCAGTTCTGACTTTTTCCCCCCTGTTAATTTATAAAAACAAACCAAGTGAGTTTTATTGCAGACTACTTTACCTACTTCTCCTACATCAATAAGCCATGATATATTAGTAAATCTTTCCCATGCAAGAGCCACACCCATCTACCATCCTGGCTGAACGAAGAGAGATCAAGTTATTATTGTTCAAGGCCTATTATGGGTTATATTACTGGTAAACCCTTGCTAGCTTGAACAATGAAAAAAGAAATCCCACATACACCTTCTGCAAATGTTTGCCTTCCAACTCTTAGGACAAGTCTTCATTTAGAGAGATTTGCACAAGCGTCGCTTCCTTTTGCAAAGCGTTAGCAGGCAATCGAAATTAAAGGCTCGGTCGCCTTTTCCGACGGATGATTCAGATAAAGCATGACCTCAGCCATGCTAGCTGGAATTGGAGGAGTGGATTCTCAGCACATTTGGAAAACATGAGGTTGAGAGGGCAGAGCTTAGAAGAGCATCCTTCCCAGGCAAGCACGCTCACACCTGTAGGAAGTGTCTTCTTCCAAGAGATAAAATAAAGCAGCAGAGGCAGCTTGGGACGTTACCTTCATATCAGCTTCCCCTCCACTGTGTGTATCCTGGCAGAAGAAATTGTATCCTCCTTCCCATACGCCAGTCACCAGCTAGTGCAAAACAAACATTTGGTCAGTAGACAGCAGGCGTTTACAAAGTGATACCCGTCAAAGCTTGAAAGAATCCAAATCATATCCAAGACAACCCAGAAAAAGCACGAGGGGGGTAGACCTACCCCATGCAGGTACTGCTCGACTGACCGAAGTTACAACGGCAATGAAAAAAGTGACTTATGACTGTTGCAACATCCCCACGGTCATATGATCAAAATACAGACGCTTGGCAATTGGTTCATATTTATGATGGGGTCATGTGACCTTCTGATTGGATAGCCAGATTCACTTAACAACCATGTTACTAACTAAACAACTGAGTGATTCACTTAACCAGAAAGTGGAAAGAAAGGTCATAAAATGGGGTCAAAATTCACAACTAATGTCTTGCTGAGCAACATAAATTTTGGGGCTCAGTGGTGGTTGTAAGTTGAGGACTACCAGTAAAGCAGGGAGATTCACCTTTTCTCTATCTTTCTGCCACACCTTCTCGTTCTTTTCCCCTCTGAAGAGCAGCTGAAGGAAGGGCAAATAATCCTTGCAAAGTCTGAACTGGTACTCACAAAAACCTTCTGATATTACATGGAGGAAGAGGCCAAAGACAATCTGAGGGAACACCTGCTGCCGGCATCAAGCTCCCTTCGTCCAGTGCGCTCCCACAGGGAGGGTCTTCTCAGGGTGCCACCGGTAAGAGATTGCCGGCGGACGACACCCAGGGTTAGGGCCTTCTCAGTGGGTGCGCCTGCCCTTTGGAACCAGCTGCCAGTGGAGCTGAGGACTGCCCCTGACCTCCGTTCATTCCGCCGGGACCTGAAGACCTGGCTCTTCGAGCTCTCTGGCCCAGGCTGAGAATTCTAATTTTACTTTTAATCTTAATTTTAACTGGGGTTTTACTTATGCAGGGACGAATATAATTTTTTTTAATCTGTTTTTAACTTTTGTATCTCTGTTTTTTAATCACCCTGTAAACCGCCCTGAGTCCTTCGGGAAAGGGCGGTATATAAATGTAATAAAATAAAATAAATAAAATAAAATAAATTCCCCACTCAAAGGTTGGAATTAAATAAGCTTTAGGATATTCAAGTTATTTAATATTAAAATATTCCATTTCTTATACATAAGTCTTTTATGCTTCAGATGCCTGTGGTCAAACAGGTTCTGATAGTTTCCAAAATGTGTAAGATTGCAACATTCTGGTTTACCAAAAGCAAAGAAGAAATAGGAACACACCACAATTAATTCTCACCTTTTCAAACACGCAATTTGGTATGTCAATGTGATACAGGTTTCTCTTATCTCTGAGCAGAATAAGAGTTTATACTCTAATCCAGGGGTGTCAAACTCAATTTCATTGAGAGCTGCATCAGCATTGTGGTTGCCCTCAGGGGGCCGGGCGGGTGTGGCCTGGGTGGGCGTGGCCTACTGGGTGGGCGTGGCTAAAGTGCATATGGCCTACTGGGTGGGCATGGCCAGCTCTACATCGTTCGCATCAAGGGTGCCTATGGGGGCCTGGGCAAGAGTGGGACAGATCTGAGGGTCTCTGGCTGGAGGAGGGTCTCTGGGCCAGGGCCAAGGCAGTGGGGGCCGTTCCCTGTTTCCAGGATGGCTTCGGGGGCCACATAAAACCACTTCACGGGCCGGATCTGGCCCCTGGGCCTTGTGTTTGACATGTCTGCTCTAATCTATTCTTCTGTTAATGCCTCCCATTAACCTTCTGTTTTAGGTTTCCTGGCTGATTTGCAAGGGGGGGATGCGCGTATGTGCACTTGCAGTCCAGTTTGGGCAGTCCAGTTCTGAACAGCTCACAGCTGTGGACAACAGCCCAGGGCTTGGGGACCCCTGGTATAGCTGACAGTTTGTGAAACCTGGTGCCACATGCCAGTTCCACTTGATTTGAGCTGCAAGGAGCCTGTATTATGTGACATAAGTCAAACTGCATGACTATGACAGGGGAAGCCCCATGCTCAAATCCCAAACAGCTATCATGCTCCTAGATTCACCTGACCTACTTGTAATTAAGATTACAAGTAGTCCTTGTTTTATGACTGGTCATCTTACAAACATTCAAAGTTATGATGGCTACAGAATGGGTGCTTTAGGGTCGTAACATACCCACACCCAACATAAATGGTCACAGTGTATCTTGCAGTCATGACTGCATCTTGCATGGGTGGCCTTTATGACTTGTTGCATTTTGCATTGATATGACTGCAATTTGCAATGTTTTTTTTGCCAGTTTCCAAAAACTACCCATTCACATGGGCAAAACACGCCCTTCAAATGAAAAGATTCTCTTAATGACTGCAGGGTTTGGTTAACGATCATCCCAGAAAAAGCTTATTTCTGGTCACATGGGTACGGTCGACGTAGGACCACAATTCTGTGATCAATTATTTAATTTTTAATTTTATTTTACATTTTTTGTCTCAACTTATTTTTTTGTAAATAAGTCAAGGTAGTGAACATATCTAATACGCCTTTCTGCTCCTATTTTCTCCACAGTAACAGCCCTTGGAGGTAGGTTTGGCTGAGAGACAATAACTGCCCCCAAATCACCCAGTTGGCTTTCATGGCTAAAGTGGGACTAGGACCCCTGATTTTTAGCATAGACTTTTAACTACTAAATCAAACTGGCTCTCCATTGTGGCTTTAAGTTGAGGACTACCTGTATTTCATGGACTTAATGTAAACATAACACAAAGAGGAATACTGCTTAAATGATTATCATAAGTCTCTGGAAGAACAGTGGGGTATTTATATAGTTAAACTTTAGCTATGTAGATAGATAGATAGATAGATAGAGACAGACAGACAGACAGACAGACAGACAGACAGAGACATGCAAAGATATACTGTATTTTATAAGCAAACATACACATATTCTGACATCATCCTTGCCTTTAAGAAAGAAGTTAAAAGATACCATTCATAAAGATGCTAAAAGGGAAATAATCAGCAACAATTTCAGTGCCAAAGTATTTGATCTAGCACACATAAGACCAATGTTGTTATCTCATTTCAACATTATTTTTGATAAAGCAAATATGTCCAAGTGGAAAAACAAATACCATCTCCCCTAAATAAATAAATTGCATAATTGTATGAAATTTTAATAGGTTACATTTCTCTGATAAGTTCTTTTTTGTTGCTGATTGTGAGATATATTTTTTTCTTACACAGCAATTATCGCCTGGAAAAATCCTTTTTTCTATATACAGTAGAAGCAAAGCTTTCCTTAGGAAGGATGACATTTTAAGCTCTTCTATTTTCCCCAACTCTTGGAGGAGCACTGAGAAACATCTTTTGAAACTGTGCAGATAACAAGGAAAACACTGTTATTTCTGTCAATCCCGTTTCTCGGATAAAATCCCGCCTTAGTAGAAACCAGTCACCTTATTTTCTATAGACCATGGGTGTCAAACTCACCATGTCACGTGTTGTGATACATCTCAACTTTTTTTTTGCACTGCTGGAGCTGGGGTGGGCGCAGCCTCCGCATGATGCATCCAGCCCACGGGCCGGCAGTTTGACACCCCTGGTATAGAATTTATTTATCCTATGGTTTGGGCTATCTTTCCCCAAAGATATGAGAAAAACCAAAGTATCTTACATAGACTTCCTATTTAGATATTATTTAAGAGCAAAATAAACAGGTGTAGACTACATCAAGGACTTTCCGTCCCATTTGTTGGGGTAAAAATGGCCTAGAATTCCAATACAAACTAGAGCATGCCACAAACTCTTGAATAACCAGAGGATATTGAAGTTTGCTCTGTAAAAAATACCAGCTATGCTCAGAATAGCATGGAAATTCTGATTTGTTTATATCCAGACCCAAGCAGATTTTTGAATCTGGGCTTCACAAGCAGCAAGTGTACCCATCCTGCAAGAGACCCCTTCCTGTTATCTGCTTAAACTCCCTACATAATTTTCTTTAAATATTCATTAATGACATTTCAGGGTCATGTCTTCTTAAAGTGGCGAGTCTATGGAGTCTATATACAAATAAAGAGGATGAACACACAAACCTTCCAAGACTGGAGTATCTAAATAAAAAGCATATTATGGGGATAAACAAAGCCCTAGGACTTCAGCATAAAGAAGGACAAATAAATCTTGTAGCCTTAGAAAGATAAAAAAAGTTTATGTAGCTGTGTCAGACATGTTTTAAAGTGCACTTCAGAGACATACTAAGGAGCTAAATATAATTCATTTAGAAGAGAGTTATCTGTATGGTCAGCATAAAGAAAGCTCTACTTTATGTGCAGTGAATTTCAACTATCACTTGTAACATGTGATGATCTTAATTCATTTGACCTCTTTCCTCCTTGACTTCATATAACACTTAAACTAACAACTTCCTCCTGAAATAGAAGAGCTGTTTTGCATGTCTTTGTTCCTAATCATATACAGAAAATAACACAAACAAGATGATATGCTGAGATAGTGTTCTGCCAAAATTAGTTTCCTGAAATATTGCAAGTGCATGGCAAACATGCAATTTATGTATAGTATCTGTTTAATTTGAATTCTACAAAATTAAAAAAAAATGCACAGGTGAAAGCTTGTGCACTCATATTTACATGTGGGATATAGTTTGTGAATAGAGCTTACACTCATATGGTCCAAAACGTGTAAGTAATGTCTGACAGGTTCACACTCCATTTGAAGACAGACTGGTAGAGGCCTGGGGATGGTAATTTTTTTGACTCCCTGTCCTATAGAACAGCCTCCTTCCAGAATTCAGATTGGGCACAACCTTGGCTTCATTATAGAACATGTTTCTCAACCTTGGCAACTTTAAAATGTGTGGCTATCAGCTCCCAGAATTCCACAGCCAGCATGCTATGATCACGTGATGCAGAACACTGCAACTGTCGTAAATGCAAGATGACCGAATGCCCAAATTGCAATCACATGGATCTCAGGAGTGGTGCAACAGTTGTAACTTCAAGGAAGGGTTACAAGTCACTTTTTTCAGTGTAGTTGTAACTTTGAACTGTTAATGGTTAGTCAAGGACTATCTTTCTGTATGTGGTTACTGCGAGTCAACAGCAACCTGATATCACATAATAAATCCATTTTTTGTAAGTTTTCTAAACAGAACATTTAACATCTATATCAATTTTAAAGTAGAAATTTTAAAAGGTACATATTTTTTTGTGCTCTTACTACTTTTTGATGGCTAGCTCTCTTATCATGTGATAGACGTACCTTGCTCGATTATTGAATATGTGAAATAACTCTTTCGAAAAACTCTGCATTTAAGATATGCCAATCTAATCCACAAGAGTTCTTTCACTGAAGCAACTTCCAGTTGCATTTCGCAATTAATTAAAATAGGTCTGTCAAAACTTTCTGTTCTCTTTTTTCCCCCGTTGCTAGAGGCATGCAGAAGGTTAGATCTAATTTCCTGTTTTTTCAGATAATAACCAGCTCACTTTTTTGTTGTATGTTAAGGACATATGTCCTTAACGGAATGAGCTATGCATATAGTATTGGAAATGATCTTTAAGGAAGTACAGATACTCCATGTATGACCACAATTGAGCCCAAAATTTCTGTTGCTAAGCGAGAAAGTTGTTCAGAGAATTTTGCCCCATTTTACGACCTTCTTGTTGTTAAGTGAATCACTTCAGTTGTTAAGTTAGTAACACAGTTGTTCAGTAAATCTGATTTCCCCAATGACTTTGTCAGAAAGTGACAAAAGGTGATCACATGACCAGGGGACTCTGCAACCGTCATAAATATGAGTCAGTTGCCAAGCATCCAAATTTTGATCAGATGACTTATGAAGGTCATAAGTCACTTTTTTTCAGTGCCATTGTAATTTGAGGACTACCTGTAGAAGACAAAACAGAAATGCTAGAGCAATAAAATTGTCTGATCTTACAGGCTTAAATAAAATATCATCCTCATTCTGCAAAGCCTGAGCTCCCAAACAGAGGCATATTTTTTCCCCTTTCTTACCTCATAAAACATATAGAAGGACAGAAGGGTAAGTCCAATATTGTAGACCACTAGAATTCCCCTGCATGAAAACGGCTGTCGGTTCTGCATATACTTTGGTCCTAGCCATATAATTAATAAATATAAGACAGAGAAGATAAAGGTAGGTCTGTAGTTCGTCAAGAGAAACCATCCTTTTACTCTGGGATCTGAAACAGAAAATAATTTTTATTACTATTGTTCCTATTTTGCAGCAGCCGGGATTTAACCCTAGCAAATAGCTGCCCATTCCAGATTCCAACACCTCCCTCTCCCATCTCTTTAGGAAAGCTTCAGTCATAGAAACTGAAGGAATAATAGCTGGTAAATACACTCAAGTGTCTTTTGTTCTTATTTATGCAACAGCACTCCCCCTCTCATATTAGGTCCGATTTAACTGTGCTGTTGCTAAGGGAAGTATAACTAATTATGTTCTCTTTACTTTATAAAATGCCGTTCCCCGAAAGAGCACTTGATATGCCACTTCTCATATTTGTTTCTAAAATCCTGATTCAAAGTACCTGCAGCCCATTATTTTTTTAATTCTCCATTTTCGGTTAAATTTTATCTCCTACAATCCTATTATGGGATTATGTTTTTTAATAAGAGGAGCTGTAAATGAGACAGTGCCCGACTTGCCATTTAATTTGCTGTTCTTGCAGTTTTACTGATGAAAAAAAGCCTGCAGTGCAGCAAAATAATGGGTATTAAAGATTATTTTTCCCCAAACAGCTTTGAATTCTCTTGGGAAGAACTGTTTCAGCTCCTCCATTCAAAATGGTCTTCCAGGAGTTAGAATTTAAAACTTTCATCCATTCATATTTAACAGTCCTGGGGCTTCGTCTTAACTCCCATTCATTGGATGGCACAATTAAGCAAATGAGAGCCAGTTTGATCTAGGCGCCAGGCTAAAAACCAGGAGACGGTGAGTTCTAGTCTCGCCTTCAATATAAAAGCCATCCAAATTGCTTCCCATGCAAATACCTCAAATACTAATGCCAGTGTGGAATTTGGCACTACTGAATTTTAATCTTATACAGTAGTCTGAATGCCTGGAATAAATGTTGTGCCAATTATGCTGAGCCAACTTTGAGCTGGCTTTGGATACAGATGAAGACTAATAAACATCTGAGGAATTCTATGAAGTATATTTAAGAGGCAACAGCAAGTACTTATTTTACCCTACTTGTATTTATTTATTTATTTATTTAGCGTATGGCTGGTCACACACAGAATTAAAAGCACTTCATATTTACAAGTTAGAACAGTTAAAACAATTTTTTTTAAAAAGAAGCAATTATTAAAACCTAAGAGGAAAACAGAAATAACATTTCAGAGTTTAATGTCGAGTTTGGAGATCCAGTCAGTAGCTGCCGTTGTTACGCAGAGGAAGTCCTTAAAATCTCCTGCGTATCTTCTATTAGTGCATTCCCTCACTGTATGTTGGATAGTCTGTCGGGGAGCCCCGCAATCACATTGTGCTGAAGGTGTCTTTCCCCATTTATACAGAGAATCGGCACACACCCCATGAGTCATTCTAATTCTATTGTATGTCACCCATATGTCTCGGGGTAGATTAAATCCTGGAGGTATACTATTAGGATTAATATGCTCAGAAATATCTTGGGAGGTATAGCTACTCCATGCTTCCATCCATTTTTGTATAGTGCTCTGATGTTCGGCCAGCAGCTTAAGCACTGTGAGGAGTGGTGGATTTCTTGACTTTAATCGACATCTTAAGAGATCAGAGGTATAGGCATGAATGGGTAGAGAGGAGTTTAGCAGAATCTTACTATACTCCCAAATGAGAGCTTCTTGTCGTCGTAAGTGCGGGGAAACTATGTGGCTAAGAACTGGTAGCCAGTGAATAGGTGTAGATTTTATGCACCCAGTAATTAATCTCATCATATGGTTGAGTTGAACATCAACAAGTCTTGTATGTAAGCTGTTTATCCATACAGGTGCGCAGCATTCCGCTACAGAGTAGCAAAGCCCAAGGGCTGCACATCGAAGAGTTGGAGCTAAAGCTCCCCAAGTTGTTCCGCATAGTTTTTGCAGAATGTTGTTTCTGCTGTTAACCTTTGCAGCCATATTCTGAATATGTTTTTTAAAAGACAGGGTCCTGTCTAAGGTGACCCCCAGATATTTTGGAGTTGCCTCATATGGGAGCAATTTGTTATTTAGGTATACATTGAGTTCTCTTTTTGCCAGTTTATTATTAAGGTGGAAACATGATGTGACTGTCTTACTTACACTTGGGATTAACCTCCATTGGTGGAAGTATGTGCTCAGAGTTGTAAGGTCGGCTGTAAGTACACTGTAAAGTAGCGTGGGCGCACACAGAGACGGACACTCAGCTGGGTGATAACTTCTTTATTGAGGTCAGGAACAACGCTGGGGAAAGGGGGTTACCTGGCGTACCTTTATACCTGCCCAGGTGAAAACCAACCAATGGATTCAAACCTGGGCTTCCCACCTGTGCAGGAGGCCAATAGATTTAAACCCTGGCTTCCCGCCAGAGCTGGCCATAGCCCGGGGCTGTCAAACTCGTTCAAACGAGGCTTTCCCGCCAAATGCGGTTATAGCCTGGAGCTGTCCAGCCCCCTGCTGTGCTGACAGCCTGTGTATGCTTAAGCCGCATACACTACACCCCTTCCCCCATAGTGAGGTTTTATCCCCCCTACCATTCCTACCCTTATAACTATATACACTATTTACATCCTGTTATATTATTGACACTTCCACCTTCCTCCCCCCTTAGGACCGCACATAATCAGAGAGGTAGCTTGGAGTCTTGTGGGCCCTGCTTGATCTCCTTAGGACTGGTTCGCCCAGTGGTGTGTTGCTGCTTGCATTTTCATTGTTTCCTGCCTTTCCTGGTTGTTGGGGTGGTGGTCCGTGGTGTGTAGGTGTGGGTGCTGTGGTTCCAGGGGATTGTGTGAGGCTGGGGGTTGAGGGGCTGTTTTGTTGGCATTGCAGTGACCTCCTTCCGTCTGGGTCAGGTGTTGCCCTGTCCCCACTGCCGGTCTCCTGCCTGGAGCAGGGCTGCCCTTGTGACCCTCTGGTAGCCCTCCTGGATGATTGTGTGAATGACTCCTCATCCTCCTCGTCAGACCCCATAGTGTCCCCCAAGACCCTTCCAGGAGCCCTTTTCCTTAACTGGTCCAGATGCCTTTTCCACAGTAGTCCCCCCTCCACCCTTACATTGTAGGACAGGGGGCCTGTTTGGTCCAGTATTTCTCCTGGTACCCATGGGTGACCTGAGCCATAGTTCCTTGCCCAGATGGTATCGCCTGTGTTGAAAACTTTTTTGATATTTGGGGTCCCGATGTCAGCTGCTACTCTGTCTGGGTGGAGCCTGTCCAGTGTTGTTATCAGGCGTCTACCCCATCTGAGTTCTGCTGGGCTTTTGCCTGTTGCAGAGCAGGGCGTTGAGTGTTGGTAAAGAAGGAAGGTGGCCAGTCGTTGCTTCCATTCCCCTTAGACTATGCGCTTGAGGGCGTCTTTTGTGGTGCGTACAAATCGTTCTGCCAACCCATTACTGGCCGGATGGAAGGGGGCTGAGGTGGCGTGTCTAATCCCCAAGGTGCTCAGGAACACCTGAAAATCCGATGAGGTAAATTGCGTTCCATTATCTGACACAATTACATCCGGAAGTCCATGGGTTGCGAACAGCCCCCTTAGTGCCTGAATGGTTCCTGCTGAGGTCATGTTGCCCACAGGCACCACCTCCAACCATTTAGAATGGCTGTCTACCACTACTAGGAATATGTGGCCCTGGAATGGACCCGCATAGTCTATGTGCACTCTGGACCATGGGGTGTGTGTTTCCTCCCATTTGTGTACTGGTGCATGTGGTTGTTCGGGGCGTGACCTCTGGCACGTGTAGCACCCTGCTACTAACCCCTCTATTTCCTTGTCTAGCCCCGGCCACCAGAGGTAGCTCCTTGCCAGTGCCTTCATCCTTACGACCCCTGGGTGGCCCTTGTGCAGTGACTGAAGGACTCTTCCTCACAGGCATCCCTTGTGGGTCGACAGCTCATGTCTCCTGGAAAAATAAGCAATGAACTCTTGCCCTGGTGATTTGTCCTGCCACCCACTGCTTACCCATGATTGCACCCGGCTCAGGATTTTGTCCTTGGGGGTCTCTGTGGCCATGTCTTTGGCGTTGAGGGGGCATTCTGGCAGCTCTTGGATTGCCAGTATTTGGGCAGCAGGTGCCGGGTCTGGCTCAGCATCCCTTAAGGGGAGTCTGCTGAGGCCATCTGCGTGCCCCATCTCTTTGCCTGGCCTGTGTACCAATTTGCAGGCGTATGCTGACAGAAAAATAGACCAGCGTAGCATCCTAGGTGACAGAATCTGCGGTGTCTGTTTATCTGTGGTGAACAAGCGTAATAGTGGTTTATGGTCTGTGTATATTAGGAAGTCCCTACCATACAGGTAATCATGGAACTTCTTTACTCCTGCGACCACTGCCAGTGCCTCCTTATCTATCTGGGTGTAATTCCTCTCTGCAGCTGACAGGGTCCTGGAGTAGTATGCAATGGGGGCTTGAGTTCCATCTTCCTCTAAATGGCTGAGCACGGCCCCAATCCCATAAGGGGATGCATCGCAAGCAATGCAGATTGGCTTGTTTTCCCTGAAGTGTGTAACTGTTGCATTTCCTGCTAACAGGCTTTTTAGTGCGTTAAATGCGTCCGTGTGTGTGGCAGACCAGTTCCAGGGTGATTGCTTGTCTAGCAGCCTGTGTAAGGGCTCTGCTATCGTTGCTTTGTGTGGCAGGAAGGTGTGGTAGAAGTTGAGCAGGCCCAGGAATGCCTGTAACTCTGCCTTATTTTGTGGAATTGGGGCTTCTTTGATTGCCCTGACCTTGGATGCTGAGGGATGGATGCCTTGGGCATCTATCCTGAACCCTAGGAACTCTGTTTCTGTCACCCCAATCCTGCACTTGTCCCTCTTGAGTTTTAATCCTGCAGCCCTAAACCTTTCCAACACAGCTTGCAGGTGGTCTGCCAAAACGTCCTCAGAGCTACCTGCAATTAGGACGTCATCAAAGTATGGGCAAACCCCTGGTATCCCCTTGAGAGTTTTTCCCATGACCTCTTGGAAAATTCCAGGAGCCACACTTACTCCGAACTGCAGCCGGTCTACCCAGAACGCCCCCTTGTGTGTGACTATCATTTGCGCTTTAGCAGCCTCCGGGTCGACCGGTAGCTGTTGATAAGCCTGAGCAAGATCCAGCTTTGCAAACACTGACCCGCCTTGCAGGGACGCGAGGATGCTGCTGACTGTGGGGACTGGGTAGGAGTGGGCGCTCAGGGCTGTTGATTGTCCCCTTATAGTCCGCGCAGATACGGACCTCGCCATTTGCTTTGAGGGGTGTCACGATGGGAGTTTCCCATTCTGCTCCATTGACCGGAGTTAACACCCCCTGGTCTACCAGCTTGTCTAGTTCCCACTCTATTTTGTGCTTTAAAGCAAACGGAACTCTCCTAGCCTTCATTCTGATGGGCTGGACCTGGGAGTTTAACTTAAAGGAAATTGGGGAACCTGTGTATTTCCCTAACTGTTCATCAAAGACATCTGCAAACTCTTCGCAGGCAGTTTCAAGTGAACGGCAGCTTCGCGTCTGGTGAATCCCGGTGATCCCAATGCCCAGCGCTTTGAACCACCCCAACCCCACGAGGCTGGTTCGCTGCCCAACAACCAATACATTCAATTTGCCCGAGAACCTCTTGTACTGCACCATCACTGATGCCTCCCCCCGAACGTTTATCGGTGAATTTTGGAAGTCAGAGAGGGTCAGTCTGGATGACCTCAAGGGGACCCGCTGGCTGCTCCAGTCGCAAATTGCTTTAAAAGTTCTGGCGGAGATGATTGATACGGCCGACCCCGAGTCCAGTTCCATCGTGCAGGGGACCCCTTGCAGCTTCACCCTTAATTTTATTTTCGGGGTGAGTGTTTGCGGACCCCCCATTGTGCAAGCAGCCGCCTGTCCCTTCGTGTGGCTGACCGTCAGTCTCTGCAAACGCTCCCCGGTACCTGTGGCAGACTGGAACTCCGCTTCTACTTCGTGCAGGCTGTCCCGTTGCTTGCTCCTGCAGACCGACGCGATGTGCCCAGTCTTTCCGCACGCTTGACACTTTGCTGATTTGAAATGGCAGGTAGACCGGGGATGCTGTCCTCCACAGCTTGCGCAGCGTGTAGACCGGGAGCCGTTCTCGCTGCAGCCGGAACACTGAGTAGACCGGGGTTGTCCACAGCCGCCGTGCTGAGTAGACCGGGACCCGCAGCCACAGTGCTGGGTAGACCGGGGCCGGTTTGCATTGCAACCAGGGAGCTGGGTAGACCGGGGGGTGTTCGCTCCGCACCTGCACTTCTGGTACTTCTGGTCCATCGTGGCCGGTCTTGCTTCCCACGGGTTGTCTCGGTTAGTGGCGAAGGGCCGAGGGGTTTGGTGTATGGCGTCCACTTCGGATACTGACCCTTCTTCCCCGCTGCAGCCACTCAGCTGGTGGATGGTTCTGCTTGCCCTCGTGTCGGACTCCTCTGCCATGTCTCAGGCTAGGAACTCCTCCTGGACATCTCTCTGGGTTAGTTTTTGTTTGGCGAATAGCTTCTGCCACAGTTTCCGATCCCTCAGGCCGCAGACGATGCGATTCCGTAGCCTGATTTCTAGGTTTTCAAAATTACAGAGACTGGCTACCTGCCTTAGGGCGGCCATGTACTGTTTGGCGGACTCACCCGGACGCTGGTCCCGCTTCTCAAAACGATACCGCCATGCGATCTTGGACGTGTCCGGTCAGAAATGTTCGGTCAGCTTGGCCAGCAGTTCGTTGTAGCCGATGGTGTTGATGTCATCCGGTGAGCAGAGACCGACCGCCAGCTGGTAGGTCTCCATCCCGCAGCTGCACAGCAGTGCCGCTGCTCTCTGGCGGTCATCCTTAACCCCATTCGCCCGGAGATAGCACTCGAGCTGTCCCACAAAGGCTTCCCACTCTTCGGGACGGTTACTGTTAAAAAGAGGATACTGACCCAGCTGTGCCATTTCGCTGTCTCGGGTCATCCTGCATCCTGATCCAGTGCTGCCGATGGGGTTTCTTCCGCGGCTAGCGATGTCCAAGGCAGGATCCCACCTTCGTCGCCAGTGTAAAGTAGCGTGGGCACATACAGAGACGGACACTCAGCTGGGCGATAACTTCTTTATTGAGGTCAGGAACAACGCTGGGGAAAGGGGGTTACCTGGCATACCTTTATACCTGCCCAGGTGAAAACCAACCAATGGATTCAAACCTGGGCTTCCCGCCAGTGCAGGAGGCCAATAGATTTAAACCCTGGCTTCCTGCCAGAGCTGGCCATAGCCCGGGGCTGTCAAACTCGTTCAAACGAGGCTTTCCCGCCAAATGTGGTTATAGCCTGGAGTTGTCCAGCCCCCTGCTGTGCTGACAGCCTGTGTATGCTTAAGCCACATACACTACATACAGCTTCTGTAACTTTGATGTTCTTGTGGCTATATGCTAATGCCAAGTCATCAGCGTAAGAGAACTTTGTTGATAGCGTGGGTGGTATATTGGAAATATATAAGTTGAATAAGGATGGGGCCAATACAGAGCCCTGAGGGAGTCCATTATTCAGATGTCTTTGCTTACTAATTTTATCGCCCATGATGACTTGAAAGGTCCTTGCTGAGAGCATGTTATTTATTAGGCGGCCCATGGTCCTACAAGGGACAGCATGGAGGAATTTGCTTAATAGACCATCCCTCCACACTGTATTGTATGCTGCTGTGAGATCCACAAATACAACAGATGTTTTCAATTTATTCTGATAGCTGCTTTCAGTGTGGCTAGTAAGACTAAGGACTTGATCGGCACAGCTCCGATAAGATCTAAACCCAGCCTGTTCAATCGGTATTTGTTCGTTAATTTTCTGTCCAATTCTGTTAAGTATTAACCTTTCAAGTAGTTTATAACAAACACATAACAGAGCAATGGGGCAATAGTTTTCTGGCTTGTTGCTTTCTTTTCCAGGTTTTAATATGCCGATTACCTTGGTTCTCTTAAATTCTGGAGGGAGCTTACTGGAAGTTAGGATATCTGTGTAGAATTTTGCAAGCCATTCTCTTGTGCAAGGCCCAGAGTGGATGATAAATTCAGACATTACTCCATCAAAACCAGGAGATTTTCCAGCTTTGACATTCTTCAGGGCAGTATCTATTTCACCCACTTGGAAGGGTCGAGCATATTCCTGGCTAGGCGAGCACAAAGTTTTTAAGTGCTTTACTTCTCTTTTCACTAATTTAGTATGTTTCTTATCCTGGGGTACTCTAGTTAAGTTGACAATTCGAGTTGCTACTTGATCTGGAGTGACCTCTTGTTGTTTGCTTTGAGCTGGTTGGTCTCCTCCCAATTTTTTCAGTAGGCTCCATGCCTTCCTGCTTGAGTGTTTAAAGTCTAATCCAGATGTAGTTTGCTCCCATTTCTGCCTACGCGCCAGGTCAAGGTTATGAAGTTCATCGGCTATCTCAGCATCACCATTCTCTAGATGTTTTTGGTATAGGTTTTCGCAGGTTTCATTCCATCCTGGGATATATTCCTTTCGGAAGCCACGTGGGATGGATTTTTTAGCCAATGACATGATTGCTCCGACAAAGCGATAGTAGCTTTTACTAACTGCCGGGATACGTCCTATTGTGTTCTCAAGGTCCATCGTAAACTTTTCCCAGTTGGCCATCTTCAGGTTCCACCTTGGTCGGGGTATAGATCTGATAATAGGTATCTTTATTCCTGTCTTAATAATAGGTCTATGTTGGCTATGGGGAAAGGTTGGTAGCACTTGCCGAGAGGCAGGTACAGGTTTGGTTTTATCTTGTGTAACAAAACATAAGTCAGGGTTATACTCTTTCTTCCATGCAGCTGATTTAAAAGTACCTCGATCTTTAGCATCAAAAACTAGGTATAGGTTGTTCTGCTCTGCCCATTCGCAGGGGGTCTCGCTGTTAGTATCATTAAGCATATATCTCCATTGGGTATGGTGGCTATTGAAATCTCCTATATAGATGCCCGGGTGTGGAATCCTTGGAAGAACTGTGTTAGGCCAAGAGATAGTAGGGGGCTTATAGATGTTCATAACTTGGGTGTCTCCAATCTTAATTGTGATAGTGTAGATGTTATCCTCACTGCTTGTTTCCAATAAATATGTGTTTTCAATGTTATTACGCACGTATGTTATCAGACCATAAGTTTGATGAAAAATAGCGCCTAAGTCGTCATATCCAGGTATTCTTCCTCTGCTTTTAAGCTGCTGTTCATTCTCAATGCGTGTTTCCTAGATCACAGCCAAATCGACATAGTTTTCAAGTAGTAGTTTGGAGAGATGTTCACATTTTGATCTACTACTGCCTTCGATGTTGTTCGCATATACATATTGAACTTCCAATACTCCGAATCATTTTAGTATTGGTATTTGTTATTTCTAACCCTACTTGTAGAAGCTAAGAGACTGAATCAGTGTAGGAAGAAATGCCTTGCTGTCCTCTCTTCCCTATTCTTTTTAATCTCAACTTTATTATTTTTTATAAATAACTAAAGCTGGGGAACATGTCTAATACTTCTTCCTCCTATTTTCCCTACAACACCAACTGTGTGAGGCAGGTGAGGTGAGAAAGAGGGACAGGTCAAGAGTCACTCAGACAACTTTCATGCCTAAGGCGGGACTAGAACTCACTGTGCCTTAGTGATTGGCCCAAAGTCACTCAGAAAGCTTTCCTGCCTAAGGTGGGACTAGAACTCACCATCTCCTGGTGATTGGCCCAGAGTCATTCAGATGGCTTTCATGCTTAAGGCGGGACTAAACTCACAGTCTCCTGGTTTCTAGGCTAGCATCTTAATCCCTACACCAAACCAGCTTTCTGTTATTAAATGTTCCATCTACTTGCGCCGATAGTTACAGCAAGGAGTTTACAGTCTGACTGAGAGATGCCAGAACAGAGAAAGATGTACAGATAGTCCTCAACATACAACCATTCATTTAGTGATCTTTCCAAGATACAACAGAACTGACAAAAAAATGACTTATGACCATTTTTCCACATTTGCAACCGTTGTAGCATCTGCATGATCAAAATTTGGATGCTGGGCAACTGGCTTATATTTATGATGGTTGCAGTGTCCTAGGGTCATGTGATCACCTTTCTGACAAGCAAAGTTAATTGGGAAGCCAGATTCACTCCACAACCATGTCACTAACTTAAAAACTGCAACGGTTCACTTAATTACATGGCAAGAAAGGTTGTAAAATGGGGCCAAAATAACAACTGTCTCACTTAGCAACAGAAAATTGTGGTCGTAAGTCGAGGACAACCTGTAGGGGGAGTTTATTTTCTTGTGGTTAAGAAATGGGTGGAGCTATCAAGTTTATTTCCTTTAGACTATACAGGTAAGAAAGGCCAAACCTTTAGAGTAGGCATGTCAAACTGTCGGCCCACGGGCTGAATGCGTCACGCTGAAACTGCACCCATCCCATTGCCGGCAATGGGGAAAGTCACGATACGTCATGCGACGTCATGTGATGTTGCGAGTTTGACATGCCTGCTCTAGAGGAAAACAGCCCTCCAGCTAATCATGCCTGAAGTTGTAGCCAAATCAGGCAGAGATTAGCGCTGTCTGGATCTTAACAATTCAAATCTTTGAAAGTGAGCTACATACCTCTTGGCCCAAGCCAAACATCCAGGTAGCTATTGATTGTTTTATCCAGTGATTCCATTGTATCACCTAGAAAGAAAGAGGAAAAAAACATTTATTTTTTTCTGTAGATCTCTGATTGAGATCCAGTTAAGATTTAACTATAATTCTGAACCTTTGATGCAGTTTTACAGGAACCGCCATCATATATTTTTGCTTTGTCTTTCTGAAACATGTGAGAACAGTTGGCATTAGGTAGCTGTATTTTCTGTACTAACTGTACTTGCTGCATATCCCTTGACAGTAGCACAAAGTTAGGACCTGCTCTAACTAAGCTGTACACTGAAATTACAAAGGATTCTCTTCAATTGCTTTAGAACAGGGGTAGGCAACCTCGGCTCTTTTATGACTCGTGGACTTCAACTCCCAGAATTCCTGGGAGTTGAAGTCCACGAGTCATAAAAGAGCCGAGGTTGCCTACCCCTGCTTTAGAAGGTTAAAAAAGATTTAATGAATCATACAATGATAATTTGCTGAAGGGTGGGCAGCCTGATGATGCCCTGATGTTTTATATAACAAATAACCCCATAGCATTTACTTTGTCTGAAGCTCATGGGAGTTGTAGTCCAAAACAAATCTAGAGAAGACCAGGTTGCCTTCCTTTGCAAAAAAAAAAAAGGAGTTTCAAATAGGTAGTTGAGCCTTGGTGGAGCAGTGGGCTAATGCCTCCTTAAGTAACACCAGCTGCCTGCAATTAGTGCAGGTTCGCATCCCACCAGGCTCAAGGTTGACTCAGCCTTCCATCCTTCCGAAGTAGGTAAAATGAGGACCCAGATTGTTGGGGGCAATTAAGCTGACTTTGTAATAATGCCGCTTCGGGTGTGTGTGAAAGCGCTAATAAGCAGGCATATACATAGAATGAAGGCTACTGCTAAGCTTGTAAGCCGCCCTGAGTCTTCGGAGAAGGGCGGGATATAAATGGAATTAAAATTAAAAAAAAATAGTTAACAGTGTGATATGTCTCAGCAAAGATATTTTTCAACCTGGCAATTGTGAAGTTTAGAAAAACTGGTAAAACCACTGTTTCTGAACACAACATCGCTGAACACAATTCATCTTTAATGCAACAATAGCTGGGTTAGCTCGTTGTCTGGTTGTACCGTCTGTGCGGAGTTTGATCATTCTCGGCTGCTTTTCTATGCTGTTTTAAATTATTTACATTTTTGATCACTGGCTGTGTTTTATTTTGCTCCTATTTGTTTTGTTCGCTGCCCAGAGTCATGTGTAGGAGATAGGCTGCCATAAAATTTACTAAATAAATAAATAAGAGGGAAACCATCTTTACTCCTTTCAAACACTGGCACACCACCAACAAGTCAAAGCTTGAAATGAAAAAGTACATGTAGCCTGCTTTCTAATTAGTCACATTTTAGTAAAACAATTTTAAGCAAGTTATTTTTCCAACTGTTTGCCCTTCTCCATTTTATAAATAATTCTGACTTACCTTTTTCTTTCTTTTTGGTGAATGGACAGTACACTGCAGTATTTAAATTAATGGAGGAGTCTCATACAAATCTTAGGAGCAGCTTGATCTTCCGGAACTATAACCCAGCTGAACAATCTGTGACTTTATATAAAGCTGCCTCATCAGCTGAGTGAGAACTGACTCTGTCAAATTAACTTTGGCTAAGCCTTACGTCTTATGACTATGTAAACAGGGAAGGGAGGCAACGTAGTGGTCAAAAATATAGCTCAGAAGCACCTAATGTTAGGAAAGCTTTGTGGCCTGTTTTCATATTAGCCTTCCAATGTCAGGTGCTACCTGGAAGGATTTCTGCTTTGCAAAACAGGATCATACACTGGATTAAAATACTTTCCACTAGCAATAACCCTGAATATTTATTATAAGCCTTCAGACTGTCAAGCAGACTACAAAAGCAAAAGAAATATAGTCGAATTGAACGAGTAAATATGATCAAGGGTTCTTTTTTAAGAATATTCTAAAGTTGAATTCTTCTTGGGAAATATTTCCCAAGTATTTCTTTACTTATTAGTTCAATTTATATGACTGCCCATCTCATGTTGACACTGTATTTGTAAGTGCTGCAAAGAGAATCGGAAGTTGTTTCTTTAAATATCTTCTTTCTTCTCTTTTTTCATCTATATTGCCATTCACTTTTTCTTCTATCTTTCCTGTTTCTCTTCTTGTATCTTTTTCCTTTTCCTTTTATGTTTTATAGATTTTAACCTTAAAAAAATCAATATAAATATACATGTAAAGTATATTCCTTTCTCTTTATTCGAGCCCAGTAATATTAATACTATTCTTTGATATACTGTATTTGTATCACCAACAGAACCAATACTTAAATGTATTTTAGCTTAACACATTTTGGCAGCTGATCTCATACAGTTGGTTTATGAGCAAACCAGATTGAGTAAATAGTAATTTACTATGACTTGGCAGACGCGGTGACTCAGTGGGTTAGGATGCTGAGCTTGTCGATCAGAAGATCGGCAGTTTGGCGGGTCGAATCCCAAGTGCTGCGTAGAAGAGTGAGCACCTGTTACTCGTCCCAGCTTCTGCCAACCTAGCAGTTCGAAAGCATGTAAAAATGCAAGTAGAAAAATAGGGACCACTACGGTGGGAAGGTAACAGCGTTCCGTGCGCCTTTGGCGTCTAGTCATGCTGGCCACATGACCACGGAGACGTCCTCAGACAAACGCTGGTTCTTTGGCTTTGAAACGGAGATGAGCACCGGCCCCTAGAGTTGGAAACGACTAGCACGCATGTGCGGGGGAACCTTTACCTTTACCTATGACTTGACATGTGAACACAGCCAATGAATGCTTTTCAATGGAGAAGGGAGTGCATAAGTGGTCTTTGATCCAGACATTAATACATTCTCTTGGACATAACAGAGATTTATTTGTCTTAGCAAGTGGCAGCCCTCAGCTAATCCTGGTTGGGCTCAGATCACTAGCATGGTGGGACCCTAGTATTTGGTCAGGAGACTGCCAGGTAATGATAGGGTTTTAACTTACATTGAAAAGAAAAACAGATAACAACAAAAAAATCCTTACAAAAGAGCAGTGTCCCCACCTGCCTCCTTTGCTCACAGCTCGGCGGATGCCTGGGAAAGGGCAGCCACTGAGGCACTTGACCGAGTTGTACCCTTGCGGCCCCTGACCCGGTGCAGATCCCAGTGGGCTCCATGGTTTTCCGCGGAGCTCCAGGAGACGAAGCGTCGGAGACGGGGCCTAGAGAGCTGTTGGAGATCCAGCCGGTCTGAATCCGACCGATTGCGACTAAGATCCTTTACTAGGTCTTATCTCGTGGCGATGAGGATGCCGAGGTCTAATTACTTCGCTACCCTCATCGCGTCCGCAGATAATCGCCAGGCTGCTCTGTTTAGGGTGACCCGCTCCCTCCTTAATCAGGAGGTGAGGAAGGAGCCCTTGCAGGGTCGTGCCGAGGAGTTTAGTCAACATCTGTCAGACACAATCGCTCAGATTCGGACCGGTCTGGACTCCGACTGGGCAGAGTCTGACGATCAGGACATGGGTGGTCTTGTTGATGTTATCTGGGAGGAGTTCGATCCTGTGACTCCGGAGGAAGTGGACAGGATTATGGGGAAGCTGAGCTCCACCACGTGTTTATTGGACCCGTGCCCTTCCTGGCTGGTTTATGCGGCTCGGGAGGGGACATGAGGCTGGCTCCAGGCGGTGATATCTGCATCTTTGAGTGAGGGTAGTTTCCCCGCCATCTTGAAGGAGGCGGTGGTGAGACCTCTCCTCAAGAAGCCTGCCTTGGACCCAGTTGTATTAAGCAACTTTCGCCCGGTCTCCAACCTTCGCTTTCTTGCGAAGGTTGTTGAGAGCGTGGTGGCGCATCAACTCCCTTTGGTCCTGGAGGAAGTTGACTATCTAGACCCGTACCAATCGGGTTTCAGGCCCGGGTACAGCACGGAGACGGCATTGGTCGCTCTGGTGAATGATCTCTGGAGGGCCCAGGACAGGGGATGTTCCTCTGTCCTAGTCCTATTAGACCTCTCAGCGGCTTTTGATACCATCGACCATGGTATCCTGCTGCGGCGTCTCAGGGGATTGGGAGTGGGAGGCACGGTTCTTCAGTGGTTCTCCTCCTACCTCCTGGGACATTCGCAGTCGGTGTTGGCAGGGGGGCAGAGGTCGACCTCGAGGCCTCTCGTTTGTGGAGTGCCTCAGGGGTCGGTCCTCTCGCCTCTCCTGTTCAACATCTATATGAAGCCTCTGGGTGAGATCATTCGTGGTTTTGGAGTTGGGTATCATCAGTATGCTGATGATACCCAGCTTTTCATTTCGACCCCAAACCACCCCAATGATGCCCTCGACGTGATGTCCCGTTGCCTGGAGGCGGTTCGGGTCTGGATGGGGAGGAACAGGCTTCGGCTCAACCCTGACAAGACTGAGTGGCTGTGCGTGCCGGCATCTCGGGAAATTCAGATCACTCCATCTCTTACTATGGGGGGTGAGTTATTACCCCCCGTAGATAGGGCTCGCAACTTGGGAGTCCTCCTAGACTCACAGCTTTCTTTAGAAGATCATATAGTAACTGTGACTAGGGGGGCCTTCGCCCAGGTTCACCTGGTGCGCCAGTTGTGGCCCTATCTAGACCGGGATGCCTTGCGTACAGTCACTCATGCGCTCGTGACCTCTCGGTTAGACTACTGCAACGCTCTCTACATGGGGCTGCCCTTGAGGACCACTCGGAGGCTCCAACTGGTGCAGAATGCAGCCGTGAGAGTTGTGTTGGGGGTCTCCCGATACTCCCATGTTACACCTCTGCTCCGTGAGCTGCATTGGCTTCCAGTTGCCTTCCGGGTGAGATTCAAGGTGCTGGTAATGACCTACAAAGCCCTACATGGCATGGGTCCGGAATACCTTAGGGAGCACCTGCGGCCGGCATCAACTTCCCTCCGCCCAGTGCGCTCCCACAGAGAGGGCCTCCTCAGGGTGCCACCGGTCAGAGAATGTCGACTGGTGGCCCGCAGGGGGAGGGCGTTCTCTGTGGGTGCGCCTGACTTGTGGAACTGTTTACCGGTTGAGCTCCGGATGGCTCCCAACCTTCGCTCCTTCCGGCGTGATCTAAAAACCTACTTGTTTGAACAAGCCGGCCTGGTCTGATGGGTTTGGGTTTTAAATTATTGTTTTAATGTAATTTATTTATTGTATCGGGCACTATGGTTTAATCTGTTCTTAATTTTTGTATTTCGCTATTTTGATATTTATTGCCCTGTTCACCGCCCTGAGTCCTTTGGGAGAAGGGCGGTATACAAATAAAATAAAATAAAATAAAATAAATAAATAAATGACTTTGATAAAGTTGCACGGCACTACATAACATCATTGTACCTGTGGGGATCAAGTTTGCACGCTCCCACCACCACCACCTCGGTCCATGAAAAAACTGTCTTCCACAAAATCAATCTCTGGTGCCAAAAAGATTGGGGACCATTGCTTTAAGGTAACTGTAAAGTTGATATTTGATATACATATAGTTTAGAACAGAGCTTTTCAACCGGTGGTACACATACCACCTGTGGTACATCAGCATGTGGCAGGTGGTATGCAGCCCTGCCCAGCCAAGTGTAGTGGGAGAGGGAAAGAACCAGCACAGGCAAGGACTTACTGTGAGAGAGTCCTCCGGAGCTGCAGAGCCCCAGGCTCTTCCAGCTCACCCTCACCCTCCCATGAGAAAGGAGGAGGGGTGGAAACAGGAGAGGCTATAAAAAGAGACAGTTTGGGCTTCATTAATAAGAAAATAAGATATCTTTGGAGAAGTGTGCCATATCCTAAAAGTGGTACAATCAGTGAAAAGGTTGAAAAGCCCTGGCTTAGAATGCAAGTAGTCCTTCAGTTATGACGTCAATTGCAACCAGAATTTCCGTGGCTAAGCACAGCAGTTGTTAAGTGAGTTTCATCCAATCTTTTGACCTTTTTCGCCATGGTTGTCAAGTGAATCGCTGCAGTTATTAAATGATCCACATGGTTATTAAGCAAGTCTGGCTTCCCCCATTAACTTTGCTTGTCAGATGTTATCTGGGAAGGTCACAAATAGTGTTCACGTGACCCCAGGACACTGCAACCATCATAAATACAGGATGGTTGCCTATTTGCTGAAATATGAACACAGGGCCATGGGGATGCTGCAGCCGTTTTAAGTCACCTTTTCCAGTGCCATATACAACTTTGAACAGTTGCTAAACAAATGGTTAAATCCAGGACTATCTGTATCCAGATTTTAATTATTTTTAAGAAGAAAATATATTCAGTATCTCTCCATTAAAATACAAACAAGCTGTTAATTTACCACCAATAAATTCAATAGGAATATCATTAGAAAAAGGTGAAAGGATCACGTACCTCAGTTCTAATTTACATGAAAGCTGGGACATAACCACTGAAGTAAAGAGAAGTATAGAGAAAACTCGAAGAGCATTCTTCAAAATGAAAAAGGTCTTCTGCAGTCATGACATAAGCCTAAGATTGAAAATCAGGCTTGTCAGATGTGATATTTTTTCTATCCTGTTCTATGGAGTAGAGAGCTGGTCTCTGACCGAAGGCCACCTGAAGAGACTAGAAGCATTTGAAATGGGGATTTACAGGCAGCTTTTATGTATAAGCTGGATGACAAGATCAGAAATGAGGAGGTGATAAGCCGCCTGGGAAAGCCAAGGGAAATCATCAAAACAATTTAAAAATGAAACTTAGAATATTTCGGACATGTGATGCGACACCCAGAAAATCACGGCATACTCCATTTAATCCTCCAGGGAAATATTGAAGGTAAACAAAGTCCAGGCAGAAGAAGAACATCATGGCTTCAAAATCTAAGGGATTGGTTTGGACAAAACTCAGCAGCACTTTTTCGTGCGGCTGCTGATAAAAACAGGATCGCCAACATGATCGCCATCCGTCCGATAACGGATATGGCACAAGAAGAAGAAGAAGATTAAAATACATAAAACACTTCAAAATAAAGTAGTTGAAATTAGCAGGATTTGATTTTAAAAATATTTTGTACACTGGATCTCCTTCAAGACATAAATTCCTGAAAAATCTTACATCAAATATATACAGGGCATCACTTCATTAATAAGAAAATAAGATATCTTTGGAGAAGTGTGTCATAAAAATGGCCAACCTCCATAAAGCCTAAAAAGGTCACAAGATACTCTGATTTGTGTAAAAAAAAATAGTTAAGGAAGAGAGGATATTTTACATTTATTAATATACACATAGAGCGCTGATATTTATTAATATTCTGGTCCAGCTCAAGCCAAGCATGATAAGGGGCGGATGCTTAGTTTAAATAACAGGAGCTGGGACGCATGTCTGTACTTGAATGTAAAATGAATTTTCTAGCATAAGTCACGTAGTGTGTCTGAGGCTGTTTCTGCAAGACACCATGACGCACAGGTTAGCAAATCACATTTTAGGTTAGCAAGTTGTGTGATGTGCACCGTGAGTCAGGGTACAAATGAGCTGTGTAAATTATGATTAATAAACTATAAGTACAGATAATGGGAAACCTAGTTTGGCGTAATGGTTAACGGTGTTGGATTGGAAACCGTGAATTTTGGGTGACCTTGGGCCGGTCACTTTCTCTGAGGCCTAGGAATGAGACAAGGACAAACCACTCCTTGAAGAAAACCACAGAGACTAATCCGGGCAATCACCAAGTGTCAAGACTGATTCAAAGGCAAATACACAACAAAGCACATTGTGCTAACATCGCTGTAATAAAGGCTGCATTGAAAATTAATACAGATATAGATGATATTTTTGTTTCCTGCTGAAATGGGATATTAGAATTCCCAAGTGAGTCATCTGGTTGCTACCCAAACCTCCACGTGATCATGTGGATGAGCGACCCTGAATCAGAACAGCAGTTGATTTTGTTACATAATACTGTCATTGACCAAGGCAGGAGGAGGGTAGTCTTAGGTATACAGTTCTATAAGCACTTCAATATTTACCCAATGTCAAACTTTGCATTCAAAACTGTTCGGTTGCCCTGCTTCTTTCAGCAACCAAAGCACATAATGGGAAAACAAAACCGAAGCTGCTATTCAATATCTTTCACACATTTCAAGAAGAATGCATTCGGTGAGAATGATGCTGAGGTTTTTCTGACAAAAGGAGTTGCTCATGCAATACAATGTTTGCAGCAACAGTTTCATACAAAAAGACTGCCAAATAAAAATTACAAGAGGACACGTGGATATGAAGACCCTAAAGAGACCTAAGAAGAACTTTCCTGTTTTCTGCTCCACACGTTTGAATTCTTGTCATCTGAATGAACCCATGTTCTCAAAATCACAAGGAAGGGGGGGGGGGAACTCACCCTATTTTCCTCCTCTATTACAGAACCAAAGTTTTTGTTTCTCCAAAACTGTTAAAATTAGTCCAAAATACCTTCCCAAAGTAAAGCAGGCTGGGGAGGAGTGGAGAGAAGCAAGAAATGAAGGGATCTCCGCTGCCACTTAGGATAATTAGATCTCTTTTGTTTAACGATTTGTTATTCAGATCATGAAAGCTTCCATCTACCAACTTGGATATAGATGGTAACACAAGACAGGCAGTCCTCAACTTACAACCACAATTGAGCCCAAAATTTATGTTGCTAAGTTTGACATCTGTTAAGCGAGTTTGCTCCATTTTATGACCTTTCTTGCCACAGTTGTTAAGTGAATCACTGCAGCTATTAAGTTAGTAATACGGTTAAGTAAATCTGGCTTCCCCATTGACACTGCTGATCAGAAAGTCACAAAAGGGGATCATGTCATCCTGGACACTACAGCCGTCATAAATAGTCAGTTGCCAAGCATCTGAATTTTAATCAGGTGTCCATGGGGATGCTGAGATGGTCGTAAGTGTGAAAAAGTCATAAGTCACTTTTTCAGCGCTGTTGCAACTTTGAATGGTCACTAAACTAACTGTTGTAAGTCAAGGACTATCTGTACTCTCTGTTCATAGCTTAATTTGAACTTGTGCGGGGTGACTTATTCAAGAGTGGTCACACAACCAAAACAAGGAAAGAATAAGCAAACAACACCCCTCCCCTCTCCAGTCAGCAATAAGGTCTAAGTTCTTAAGGATGTGTGAATGCCCTTCATCATCTGCGTGTTCATATCTTGACCGTATTTCAGCAGTTGGAATCTCTAGTAAACCAAAGCTGCTCTTTATATACAGGTATGTATAGACCAAGCGTGTCCAACCTTGGCAATTTTAAGACTTGTGGATTTCAAGTATGCTGGCGATGCTGGTTGAGGATTTCTGGGTGTTGAAATCCACAAGTCTCATAAAGTTGCCAAGGTGTAGACCAGAGGTCCCCAACCCCTGGTCCGTGGACCAGTACTGGACCGCGGCATTCCAGCAACTGGTCTGCACAAACAAGCAAAGCCCCATCCGCGGGGTGCAGGCAGCACACAAAACCATGCACCCTCCAGTCTGCAGAAAAACCACTCTCCATGGAACCTGTCCCTGGTGCCCAAAGGGTTGGGGACCTCTGGCGTAGACCATAGAGAACGGCCTTTGAAACAGACATACAAGCCTTCTAGAACACCTGACATCTTTTAAGACTTCAAGAAGAGCTGCTTTGTGAGCATTATCAAACTTTCTGAAACATTTTCAATGTCAGACCCATATATTCTTACAGAGGTTTGTTCTAATCAGATATGGTATGGAGCCGGTTTCTGAAGCCCAAATGGGCAGGAAATATATGATGTCCCTTCTTTATTAATTATATTGCTATTCTTCCAACCAGACTTGGCTACTGGATTTGAGCCCAAATATAGAAAAACCACCTGTTGGGATGGATCAGGGTGTTCTGGATACATTGAGCTGTGGTCCCTTATTTCGCTCCCAAATGATGTATTTGGCCAGGGCAAAATGTAGACTGCTATGGAACAAGCAATCCCACAAGACAGTTGGGGACAAGCTTTGTTTTCTTTTTTGTTCCTAGGAAAAACTTTAGACATTTTTTTAAGAACTTAAATTCCTGGATTCAAATGGTAGGATAATACATTGCTAATTTTGTACACAACAGTGGCCAAAAGAGATCTGAAGGCTACAAGGGAGGAGTTTGGGTCTACATGCATCTTGGAGCTACAATTTGCTCACACCTTTCTTTATCTACATTTAAAAACATGGGAGCCTTGAGCGAAAGTCCATAAAAAAACAACCAATAGAATCTGTTTATAGGAAGTACAATATTTACTCCTAAGTGCCAATTATGAGGAAAATGACAAAGGAGAAAGCAAAGCTTCCTATACATCAGGCTACCTTCCAAGCTATGTGCCTCCCCGCAAAAGGTGAGGCATATAACTTGTTTAATTCTGCTATTAAAGATAGAATTCTGCTCATATTGGAAAAAGGCCACCTGATGTTTTGCTGTAGGACAGGGGTGGGGAACCATGGCCCCTTTATGACTTGTGGGCTTCAACTCCCAGAATTCCTGAGCCAGCAGGAATTCTGTGAGTTGAAGTCCACAAGTCATAAACGGGCCCTGGTTCCCCACCCCTGCTGTAGGAAATGCAATCTTGTCTCACTCCATTCCAGTTGTGTTTCTAACTCTTCCACTGCAATTTCTCTGCAATCATTGCCTTCATCTTTTTTAATACTTAAATCACACACACACACACACACACACACACACACACACACACACACACACACACACGGAGAGGGAGATATGATAGTCAAATAGGCTTTACTATTAAGTCATGACTCCTCAGATCACCAGACAAAACTCTTCAGATAGCCCTGGGGCTTTACTTGCCCACAAAGTCAGGAAGCAGTTAAGCCAGTTGCCAGGCTGTTAAAAATCACACATGTGCAACATGCTCAATCAACATCCACTTAGAATTCTCCTCTTGCCTCCAGTCACTCTAAATATCAGAGACCGTGAAAACCTTGGGTAAAAGTAGGTTTTAAAATCGATCCTTTTAAAACTCAGTCACTAAAAACATAGAGGTAAAGGCATCCCCTCTCATGTCAGTTAGCAATTCCCACCTGGAATCTTGAGAGATTATGGGCACTATGTCAATCTTGCTAATCCTAACCACACATTAGGAATCACTGGACTGTTGTACCTTCAGACAGTCGCTCATGCAGTAGGCACTTTGCCATTGAACTATCGCAATGTGCTCCACATGATCTGCCCTTGGAAATCATCCCACAGCTACAGCTCAAAATGCAGTTCAAAATGCAACAGCATAGCTGCTTGTTATGCCCATGTGTCACTACTGCTATGTGATCTTTGTTAGGCATATGGTGCTAGCCTACAATGTTGGGTTGAAAATATATTAACCATAATGCTATGTCTTTAAGTTGTTAATTGGCCAATGGGTGTGTAAGTGTTCTCATGGCCATAAGAGGAAGCTAGGAACGTAGCTTCTCTCTCTCTCTGAACTCACTGCTCTCTACTACTACTGTTTTTGCTCTGCTGTTGGTTTACTACTGTTGTAAACCTGAACTGTGTATTGACCTCTGGACCTGTAAGAAGACTTTGTAGTTTGGATTACTCCTTGGACTGTTGCTATTGTGTATGACTTGGACTGTTTATTTTTGACTGTGCATTTTTGTTTTTACACCACCTCAAAGTAAAATACTTTTTGCTTTTAGAACTCAGTGTATTTCTGTGTGACTTTTACTGCTCTCAGTGCCCTTCCTTGTCTGTGCAACTCTTTGGTAGCACAAGGAGACCTCTGCACAATAAATTCCTTAACACTGGTTATGGGCCCAGGCCTGTACTGAGAGTAAGTACACACAGTATTCCTAGCTGAGTTTGTGTTAGCTTTTTGGTGTAAAATGGCACAAGAACTGTTGTCAGGCATCTCCTGGATAACCCGGTTGGATGGGACAAACTATGTTTCCTGGTCCACAAAATGCTGCTTGCTTTTGCGCAAGGAAGGACTATGGGCTGTTGTAAATAACCCACCAGATACTACTGCTTGGGATCCAGATGACGAAGAGGATGCAAAGAAGTTAGACGACTTTAAACGTAGCAATGAGAAAGCTCTTTGCATTATTGGACTAACACTGAATGACCAGCAGCTTGTCCATATTCGTGGTGAGGAGTCTGCTGCTAGGTGTTGGGGTGTTTTGCGAAGGCTTTATGTTCGTGACAGTGTGGGTGCACATATACACCTTACGCGTAAGCTGTTTAGGACTCGTCTGCAGAAGAATGGAGATATGCTGACCCATTTAAATTACATGAAGGCAACTTTTCAAGAGCTTCATGAAAAGGAGCTGATTTTTTCAGAGTTGCATCAGGTCTACATTATTCTGTCATCTTTGGATGAGAGTTATGATGGGTATGTTTCTTCTTTGGAAGTCCTGACCAGAGAGGAACTGACATTGACTAACATTACTGGGAGACTGCTGGAAGAGTCCAGAAGGAGGCGTGACAGAGACCAGCTGAGAGAGACACAGCCACGAGAGAAGCAGCAATTCACCACTGCTTACAACGTCAAGAAATGTTATTCTTGTGGGGCTAGAGGGCATATAGCCAAATTCTGTAGAAAGGGTAAAAAACAGAATGTAAATAGCAGTGGAAAGGCTAAGAAGGGCATTGGTTTGACTGTTTCTGGTGAATCAACATCCAGAAATAATGAATTGTGGGTTGTTGATAGTGGGGCTTCACAATGCATTACTAAAGTGAAAAAGAGGTTTGTTAATATGAAAAACAGCAACCAATATGTTTCACTGGCCAATGGTTGGAGGATGAAGGCCTCTGGTGAAGGTAATTCCTATTGTCCATGCATTGATGAACAGTTACCTATGTTATATATACCTAAGCTAAGATTCAACCTGTTATCTGTAAGGGAATTGGTTAAAGTTGGGTTTGTGGTAACATTCAGAGGGGAGCAATGCACTATTGAGAGGAATGGAACCTGTGTAACTGCTAATTTGAAAAATGGTTTATTCGTTCTCACAAGTAACCAGGTTAGTACAGTTAAAGCTAACTCAATATGTGAGAACAAGAAGCCACATGATGAATGTATACATTTATTGCATAGGCGGTTAGGGCATGTAAACTTTAACTCACTACGTAAAACAGTGGAATTAGTAGAGGGAGTTAAACTGAAGCCATGTAGTAAGTATTTGAATTGCAATGCCTGTAAGCAGGAAAAGAGTAAGGCAACTCCTGCAAACAGGATAAACGGCTTCAAAACAACTGTACCTTTGGAAGTTGTGTTTGCTGATTTAATTGGACCCATGAAACCAAGTTTAGGAGGGTCATGTTATATTTTAAGTATCCTTGACCACTACTCTCGTTATGGATTTTGTTATCTGCTTAAGTCAAAGGCAGACACTTTCCAACAATTTGCAAACTGGCTGAAGTTCGTGGAGAGAAAAACAAAGAGAAAGGTTCAGTGCATAATTACTGATAATGGCACTGAATTTACAAATAAGCATTTTGTTGATATGCTACAATCAGCTGGCATTGAGCATAAACATTCAGCCCCTTATAGGCCTCAACATAATGCTTTTGTTGAGAGACGTGGGCAAACGTTACAAGCCATGATGAGAACCATGTTAAGAGATTCAGGCTTAACAGATAGACTGTGGGGGGAGGCAGCAAAATGTGCAAACCATGTTCTGAATATAGTTGTTAATACTTCTACTGGTAAAATACCATATACAATATGGCATGGTAGAAGACCAAACCTTGATTACCTGCACACGTTTGGCACCCCAGCTTGGGTCCACATTCTTGCACAACTCAGGAGTAAAGGCCAACATAGGGCTAGGCAATTATACTTTGTAGGTTATGAAGCTAACCATAGATCATATCGTTTCTGGGAACGAGGCACAACTAATGTATATAACAGTGCTAGTGCAAAATTCCTTGAGCACGTTGGTTGGGATAGGTTAGAGCAAGAAACTGTTAATACTGATCCTCTAGTGTTTGAGGACTCCTCTGATAACGTAACTAGTAATGATAATACATCTCCTGTAAATATGAAAAATGAAGAGGAGATAGGGGAGATAATAGAGGAATCAGAGGAAGGAAAGGAGTCTGAAATTCAAAGCCCTGTAATTCCTTGGCGTTCAACGCGCATCAGACATCCACCTGATCGCTATGAAGCAAGTATAGTATGTCAAGTTAGTGTAGAGCCATCTAACTATGATGAGATCAGGATGTATCCTGAAAAAGAACAAGCATCATGGAAAGCTGCAATGAACAGGGAGTTGAATTCTTTGCAGGATCTTAAGGTTTATGTGAAAGCTAAACTGCCACCTGGTGAGCAAGCTATAGGTTGTAAATGGATATATAAAATAAAGAAGGGAGTAGATGGAACTATAACCCATAAGGCACGTTTGGTTGCACAAGGTTTTGCCCAAACTACTGAGGATTATGACGAAGTGTTTGCACCCAGTCTAAGGGCAACTACTTTAAGAGCAGCTTTAGTATGGGCAGCTAAAAACCAACATATGGTTACCCATGTAGATGTTGAAACTGCATATTTACATGCTCCATTGCAACATACTATTTATTTAAGAATACCACCAGGATTGACCAGTGATAGAGACCATGATTGTTGGGAATTAAAGAAAAGCCTCTATGGATTGAAACAATCAGACTATGAGTGTAATACATGTTTAGTTAATGAGTTAAGTGCAATAGGTTTTGTAGCCAGTAATGCTGATCCTTGTTTGTTTAGAAGGGAACACAACGGAGCATTATCTTTTCTCTTATTATTCACAGATGATATTGCAATAATAACAAAAACTGAGTTAGAAGCACAAACTATCATTTCAAGATTGCAAACTAAATTCACAATTAGAAATCTTGGGGAAATAAGCCACTATTTGGGGTTAGATATTGTGAAAACAAATAGGGGTTTTAAGGTGTCACAAGCCAGTAAAATATCTCAGTTATTAAAGAGATACAATATGGAAATGTGTAAACCAGCAAAAACTCCGATGGCTATGGATTTTAAGGACACTAATGTTGAGAGTCCTGTATTTGATAAGACTATGTACCAATCTTTGATAGGAAGTCTTATGTATCTGAGTAATTGGACTAGACCTGATATTTCTTACTGTGTAAATCAATTAGCTAGGTACAACAATAATCCAACTGTTAGACACTGGCAATCAGCTAAACGAGTATTAAGGTATTTGAAGCAGACTATTCACTACTCGTTATATCTAGAGCCAAATCGTGAGTTAATCCTTACTGCATATGCAGATGCGAGTTTTGCCTCTGATTCAAACAGTCGTAAATCTACCTCAGGGTTGGCTGTAATGTTGGGTGATTCTTTGATTGGATGGAAGTCCATCAGACAAAAGCACATAAGCTTGTCTACAATGGAGGCTGAATTTTCATGTCTATCAGTGTTATGTACAGAACTGCTAGTGTACAAACAACTATTGTTAGATATGGGTTTAAATGTAAATGATCCATTTATTGTGTATGAGGACAATCAAGCTGCGATAAAGATGGCTAATAATGCTGCAGTAAGAACAAGATCTAAACATACTGATCTTCGTTATTTAAATGTCAGACAATGTGTCAAAGATAAATTAATACAGTTAGAGTATTGTCCATCTGATGTAAATATTGCAGACCATTTTACGAAGGTACAAAGTGCTGTGAAACACAATGCTAATTGTGAAAGAATGTGCATAAGATTGTAAGAGTTATATATTATTCTACCCAAAGGGGAGAATGTTAGGCATATGGTGCTAGCCTACAATGTTGGGTTGAAAATATATTAACCATAATGCTATGTCTTTAAGTTGTTAATTGGCCAATGGGTGTGTAAGTGTTCTCATGGCCATAAGAGGAAGCTAGGAACGTAGCTTCTCTCTCTCTCTGAACTCACTGCTCTCTACTACTACTGTTTTTGCTCTGCTGTTGGTTTACTACTGTTGTAAACCTGAACTGTGTATTGACCTCTGGACCTGTAAGAAGACTTTGTAGTTTGGATTACTCCTTGGACTGTTGCTATTGTGTATGACTTGGACTGTTTATTTTTGACTGTGCATTTTTGTTTTTACACCACCTCAAAGTAAAATACTTTTTGCTTTTAGAACTCAGTGTATTTCTGTGTGACTTTTACTGCTCTCAGTGCCCTTCCTTGTCTGTGCAACTCTTTGGTAGCACAAGGAGACCTCTGCACAATAAATTCCTTAACAATCTTCACTAGATACTGGTTGCCTTAAAGGTGCAATTCAAGGTGCTGGTCATTACCTACAAAGCCTATCATACCACAGGGCCTGGTTTTTTGAGGGACCTCTCCAGTTGTTTCCAGGCATAGTGAGTGTGTTCCAATCCCATCAACTAAAAGTTGTCATCTTATGCGACTGAGGAAGCATGCCTTCTCTGTTGTAGCCCCTGACCTCTGAAACAACATCTCTTGGAGGTACACATGGCTGCCAAGGTACTTGATTTCCAAGCTGCATAACACCTGGCTCTGTTCTCAGATTTGGAGTTAAGCTGTTGCTGATTTTTGCCTGAATGTTGGGAATGTTGTAATGGTCCAGGTAGTATTTTTATCATTCATTCGTCCATTTGTTCATTCATTTGGAGTTATTATACACCACCAGGAAGCTTCTTCAAATTGGATGCTTGCTTGCTTATTTATTTATCAATTTATGTTTACTTATTAGTTATAGGAAGCTTTTTGAAATCGGATGCCCTTAACAAAACTGAAATAAATGACGAATTGGTTATACACAGGGATTTTACAGAGTTTTCTTTTCTATGGCTGGCCTGTTTCATTTATGTTCTTGATTTTTCCAATACTTCATTTTGTTATTCTTATTTCTTATTTTAGACATTTATTTTCAATGTTAAAAATAGAGTATTACTGTTCTGTACCAGCCTGCTACCGGCCCTGCAGAAAAGGCAGGGACAACCCCTTTTACAAGAAGGGAAGAGGCTGGAACTAAGCCTACCAAATTTATGGATACAAAAGCAAACAAGACACGAACCAAGAAACAGGAGCTTTTCAAGCGGTTGCCTTCAGCAAACCAGCCCTCCCACGCATTCCCCTTTTATACAGTTCAGGGCATGGCTTCTCTCTGCCTCCTTTCGAGGTGCCCCATTGCCTTCCTCTGTTTACTCCTGATTGACTGCCTCCTGCGTCGGGCGTCCTTGAACAGGGCCAGCTGTGGGTCATCTTCATCCACGCTGTCAGGCTCACACAGCTGGGTCTGCGTCGTGACCAGGTGGGAGGGGCCTGGCTGAGGGCTCTCATCAGCAAGCTCTCCAACCCCCTCAGCAAGCTCTTCAACACCCCCCTCCTCCTCTGAGTCGTCCGACCCAACTGCCGAACCCACAGGCTGACCCTGAATCACAACAATTATAAACAAATACAATCAGTCTCATAATGTACACCATGACTCATGCTCAGACACTGAAAGAACAAACTGAATAATTCAATAAAGTAGTTTAAGATTCGTAAGTATAATAAAAGAAAAAGCAGACTATACTGCTCAAAAAAATAAAGGGAACACAAGACATCCTACTATTAAATACAGTACATTGTGTTAAGTGCTCCCTTTATTTTTTTGAGCAGTATATATAAAACTACATAAAAACTGCTAATAATTACACAATTAACACTAATATACCCCTTATCCATGACTACCCCAACAAATCAGCCAATAAATCATGTTGGATCATTGGGGGTTCAATATTCTTAACCTCACTATTAATAAACATCAAATATATTGATCATGTTATCCTAAAGTTAATATTTCTATTTATCATCTGATTAAGTGCATATTAATTAAGATTTCCCATCTTCTTATGGTACTGATTAACTGTGTATCCTGCTTCCTTCTTCTCTGAAGAAGCTATAACTTGGCAGATAGCTGTCAAGAAAAAAGTCAATAACTCTTTATGTGATGCTTCTATATGTAAGCCATGAGAAACTGATAGTAAGGCCAATGGGGAATTTGGCATTATCTTTTAAAAATAATTTTACAGTTTTTGTAATGGCAAAGGTGTTACCTAGAAACCAGGAGTGTTGAGTTCTAGTGCTGCCTTATGAAAGCTGGCTGGGTGACAGTGGGCCAATCACTTTCTCCCAGCCCAATTCCTCTCACAGGATTGTTGTTGTGGGGAAAATGGGGGAAAGGACTATTAGGCAATAAAGATAAGATTGAAAATATAGTAATAATAATTATTATGAAGCTTTACAGGATGCAAGAGAGACCAAACAAGAATCACCAAATGAAGGATAGGAACGAGACATGGCAAGGTGAAGTATTACAATGGTCAGTACATTAAAAAAACCAGGCAAAGACCTGGCAATGGCTAACAGCAGAAAAGTTGAAAAAAAGAGACCAAGGGGCTAATTCTGGCTGCACAAGACCAAGTCTTAAGAACAAAGGTATACAAAGCCATCATTAAGATGACAGCAACAGAGAGCAAAGGCCATCTCTGCAAAGAAGCTAAAGAAATAGAAACCACCTAGTTAGTTGATATAAGAAGATTGTACAGGTTGACTACAAACAACATCATGACAAAGTAGCCATTATGGTGGATCAGAAGATCTGCAAGTAATATCATTTGCCTACAAGCAAGAACTGGTGGGACCACAAAATGGAGAAAGTAACAGAAAATTAAGAAGCTAAAGTGTTCTGGGTCTTTAGCATTCTAACAGATAAGCATCTGCCACATAAATAGCAATAGCGCTTATACATCACTTCACAGTGCTTTACAGCCCTCTCTAAGCAGTTTACAGAGTCAACACATTGCCCCAACATTCTGGGTCCTCATTTTACCAACCACTTTAGAAGGATGGAAGGCTGAGTCAACCTTGAGCTGGTGAGAACTGAACTGCCAAACTGCAGGTTGTCAGCAGAATTAGCATGCAGTACTGTACTCTAACCACTGTACCACCACGGCTCTTTGAACACCACACACTTAATAAAGGTCAATTAAGAAAGAAAAATAATCTTGATAGTAGACATTGTTATACCTTAAGAATACAGAATAGAAGAGAAAGAACTGGAGAAAATCCCAACATACAAATACTTGCGAATAGCAGTATGACTGTGGCAAAAGTAAGCCAAGACGTACCAACAATAATAAATGCCTTGAGTACAATCCCAAAATATCTGGAGCACCACTTGGACACTCTCAACATTGACAAAATCAACAGTCAATTTCAAAATGCAGTTTACTTGGATGCTATCCTGTGATGGTATCTTTAAGACCATCAAGCAACAACTTCTACCTATCCAGGGTACTTGATAGGTAGACTAAAATGCCAAATCCAGTCTAAACTTCGGGCTGAGTATGTGATGGACCATAACAATCCTATGGCACATCTGGAAAATCAATTCCAAAACTTTTTAATAATTGTACACTGCCACCATATATGCATTGATCTGTTCACTACTTTAACTCCATCATAATTTACTATTCCCATTACAGAAATGCTTCATTCTAATGGAGGATAAATGTCAGTTAAGGAATATGTTAAGGCAGATATAGACCTAAAAGCCTATAACTATTTCATACTTTATTACTAATATAGCATCATTATCCCAGACTTCTTTCAAAGTGCTGTAAAGTCCAGTTTATATGTTTAAAAATCTTTGAGGCCAGATGTTTTGCATTCTCTTCCTACTATAACATCAATTATAACACCAGCTGCCTGCAATTAGTGCAGGTTCGAGTCCCACCAGGCTCAAGGTTGACTCAGCCTTCCATCCTTCCGAGGTAGGTAAAATGAGGACCCAGATTGTTGGGGGCAATTAAGCTGACTTTGTAATAATGCCGCTTGGGGTGTGTGTGAAAGCCCTAATAAGCAGGCATATACATAGAATGAAGGCTACTGCTAAGCTTGTAAGCCGCCCTGAGTCTTCGGAGAAGGGCGGGATATAAATGGAATTAAAATAAATAAAAATAAAATAAATAAAAATTTCTCTAGGACTGTTTAACAGCTATTAACTTCTCATTTGACACCAAGGTTAGAATAGAATTATAATGAACTTTCATCACATCTTTTTTAGGATCTATTGAATAAACCTGTTTTAGGTTGATTCAAATGGCCATGATATTCTATAATTCAATAAAAACAATCAGCAAAATATAAATAAAACATGTCTAAGGTCTACGTAACTAAGATGAATAACTAGGCCTTTAATTCTATAAAAGTTTATTAATCTATAAAAAATAACAGAGCCTAAAATCTATTAAATCTGAATCTTGAGAATAGATATGTAAGTCTATACCAGCAAAAAGTATTCTAATATATTGAGAGTCATAGTATAAATATTTATAAAATCTACTCAAATGATGTGAATATAACTACAAACCATTAATTATACACCCATACCTAACCCCTTTCAAAATCTCAGACAATTTACAGTAGAGTGCAAGTACATACGACCACAATTGAATCCAAAATTTTCACTCAGTTGTTCAGTGAATTCTGCCTCATTTTACGACCTTTCATGCCAAAGTTGTTAAGTGAATCATTGCAATTGTTAGGTTAGTAAAATGGTTGTTAAGTGAATCTGGCTTCCCCACTGACTTTGCTTGCCAGAAGGTGGCAAAAAGTGATCACATGACCCCAGGACACTGCAACCGTCATAGATACAAGCCTGTTGCCAAGCCTCTGAATTTTGATCACATGACTAGTGATGCTGTAACAGTTGCAAGAGTGAAAAACGGTCCTAAGTCACTTTTTCAGTGGGCTTATAAGTTCGAACAGTCACTAAACGAATGATTACAAGTTGAGAACTACTTGCATAACAAAGTAGATCCAAGATGAGTTTTAGTGCTTTCCACTCATCTGACTGAGTTTTTTCTTCTTCCTCCATTATTCCTAGCAGGTCTTTATATAATTAAAGTAAAATCAATGCAATTGGCCCTGGTAACAGTCTAAACCAGAGAATAAATGACAAAGGCATTACTTGCATCATGGCATAGATTTAAGAGGAACTGCCAGCCCACAAGATTGTACAAATAATAGTTCAGAACAGAGTCACACAGAGGTCCAAACATTTATATTACCAAATAAAGGCTTAAAAGGGGAAATGTTCTGGGGAAAGCTTAAAAAAATGGACATGCTAATGTTACATCAGACAGATGTTTTGAAATTACTATTTCAAATAATTTGTGTTTCTAACAAAACCCCTAGAAGAAATGTAAAATTAAACAAGGTTTTTATTACTGATTTGATGAAACTTAATGGAATGAGTCATGAATGTTGTCATTACTAGGTGCCACATAGTGAGGAAGAAATTGCTAATACTTCAAAAGGCAGGCTCAAGGTTCAAAAAGAACCTTGAATGTTGAGCCTTATTCAATAGTTTTGTTTTATTGTTGAGAAATGTACGATTCTGCACTTGGTTAGGAAAAACCAGATACCCAGGTACAAGATGGTCAATACTTGGCTTTTATTAAATGATATGAGTCCTACAGGAATAGGGCGGTATACAAGTTTTAATAATAATAATAATAATAATAATAATAATAATAATAATAATAATAATAATAATAATAATAATAATAATAATAATATGCAAGATCTGGCCTTTATAAAATGATAAGTGGCTATAACTTTTTCTAATTTAAGCCGCAAAATAACTATGTAATGCATGATATGGATCTGGTCCTGTTAAGCATCAGCCAGCAGTGTGCTGCAGCTTAGGTATTTTATGCAGATAGTTATTTTAATAAGAGTTGTGCCGGGTGCTGTAATTTCAGCTTTGTTTCATAATTTCTGGATCAATTTTAACTTCATGGTTACATTCAATTAACTACAATCCCAAAGCAAGGCAACTACTACTAGACTTTCTATTTACACTGCAGTTTGCGAGATAAGTGCAATGTACCACTGATTAACAGTATAACTATAGAGCGTCTACTGAAAACAATGTCCCTCAATGTCTAATTTTTCTCCTTTATAAATCAATATCTGCTAAAGATTTTGGATGAGGAAATACATTAACTGATGTCCTTTTCCAAAATTATGGTTAGGGGTTTTTTTGATGAAAAAAAATGAAATACAGAATAAATGTGACAAGTAAGTAAATAAATAAGATACTAATTTTAGATAAAATTGTTTATAAAAAATGAATAAAAGTGGTAAAACTGAACCATTTGTAAGATCCATGCGGCTTATTTAGAGATAAAAACCATGATGCAGTGAAGCTTACTTCCAAGTAAAAAACAAAGAGAGTGAAAAACCAAAATATAAAATGTCTTAATGAGATAATTATAACAGATGGCAATTATTCCATCTCAGACTATCTGAATGGTAAAATTATAATTGGCAACATCTCTCTTTTAAAAAAAACAAAAAACAGATACACCTTTGACTTGGGTTTGACTATGGCTAACTGGCATGGAATATATTGACAGAGGAAAAGCAGTTCCAATACTGCTATAAAAATATTTTAGCATTCTGGCTACAGGTAGTCCTCGACTTAAAACAGCTCACTTAGTGACTATTCAGTTACAACAGAACTGGTGACTGATACCTGTTTTCACATATACGACCATTGCAGCATGTGATCACATGATCAAAATTCAGATATTGGGCAAATGACTTATATTTATGACAGTTGCAGTGTCCTGGGGTCATGTGATCCTCTTTTGCGACCTTCCGGCAAGCAAAGTCAATGGGGAAGCCAGGTTCATTTGACAACTGTGGCAAAAAAAGTCATAAAATGGGGCAAAACTTACTTAATAACCCATCTCACTTAGCTACAGAAATTTTGGCTTCAATTGTGGTCATAAGTCAAGGACTACCTGTACTTAAACCTCCTGGGGAAAAAAAGGTATTCTTGAAGCATGATTATCTGCTTACATGGTTAGTTGACTTTTCTCTTATGGCTTCTTGGCTAAGCCATAAACTTTTTCCCACCACTAGCTGATATTCTAACCCAAAACCACATTATGGCTCAGCTGTGGAAAATGGCTTTGATTCGTTTATAGCCTCCTCGATCCCTTGCAGAAGCTAGAACCAATTTCTGGAAGTACAAAACACTCCTCTAATGTTTTTTAGACTAGAAGCACCTACCCAAGAACAAAACACACAAACCTTGTTTGAGTATTTATAGTACTGCAAGAGGCTTTATAGGTGTCCACTCACTAGGCAAAGTGAAGTAGCCTGGTTTCTTTAATACAACATAAGGGCTCAGCTGTGTCCTAAAGGCAGCAAACCAGTGGAAATTTCAAGGTCACCCTAGGCAGCCGAAATCTCTCTAACTTTGTGTATCACCTGAGATATTACTATAAATATACTAAAAGAGCAGAATGAGTTTTCTGAGGATAATACTTTGCCTTGAAAACAGATCAGCACTAAAGCTATCCATTAAGTGGCTACCTTTTCTCAAGGTCTGCAAACGGTACGGTTCATAATCATCAATCTCCCAGGCAGTTCTTAGAGGGCAGGTGAAAGTCCACGTTTCTGTGGATCTGCCTTCAAGAGTTTGAGGTACAAAAAGAAAAAAAAAATGAGCCTGCTATCTATCCCAAAGATACTACTTTTCAACCTTGCTAGACTTTAAATTGCATTTTTTTTAAAAAAAGCAGAAGTTAGTGAAGAGAGAAATTATCAGGGGGACTCTGTTTAGAAACGATATTTTCTTAATGCCTAGGAAAAACAGAAGCATATTTGAAGAGAGGCATAGCCCGGCCACCATGGGCAGCCGGTCCACACCCTGCAGCACAGGCAGCGAGGCCTGGGCGGCGGCGGAGAGCACGGCCCGCGTGGCCTCGTCCTCGGGCATGCCGGCGATCCCGAAGCCAGCACTTTTGAGAAAAGCAATTGTTATCATTCTGTTAGCTGAAATAAAGCAGTAGTCTACTGATCAGAATCATCTCTTGTGAACATTTAATAGGAAATGAAGCTACATTCCCACTTCAAAATCCCATTTGTGATGGTGGGAATGCTCTTGGGATGGACGAATAAAGAACAGCAAGCACGTATGCTGAATAGGTGAGGGTCATCCCAGCTTATACACCTATATTAGCCAACAACAATACAGAAAGATAACGGGGTGGATGATTACTTTAACGACAATAGCAAAGACATCGTTTTGTAGTGTGCAAAAGGCAATGGTAAACCACTTCCGTATTTCACAAGAAAAACACATGGATAGATGAGATAAAGTAACAGTTGACAGAATGCTGGTTAATAACCCCCTGAGGTCAGATGACACTCAACACACTATGGAGGAAGAACAGAGAACAGAATATTTGCAAAATACAGTGCAATATTACCTCTCCAAGTCAGAAATGGCTAGACTGCTATTATGAAAGTGCTCATACATTTAATTTAGAGACCATGGTAACAAAACACTAAACAATTGAGATAACTGCTGAACTTGTTCTGAACCAGCCCTCTTCTGGCCTTGTAAAGGCAAACCCCTTTTTAGAAAGAAGAGACTGGAGAGCTTCCAAGGCTAAAAGGCATCCGCCAAGATTTATTACGCAGTTAACAAAAACACTAGAGCTTGTCTTCTCAAGCGGAAAAGTTGCTTTCAGCAACCAGCCCCTCCCCAAACACTCCTTTTATAGAGAGCTCAGGGCGTGGTCTCCCTGTGCCTCCTCCCGAGGAGACCCGCAGCCTTTTTCTGCTTAGTCCTGCTCGACTGCCTCCTGCGTCGGGCGTCCTTGAACAGGGCCAGCTGTGGGTCATCATCCTCCGCACTATCGGGCTCACGCAGCTGAGAGGAGGTCCCCGGCTGGGAGCTCTGCCAAGCCTCCACGCCATCATCAACCGGTTCGTCTCCCACACGGTCCTCCTCCCCCGCATCTGAGTCATCCGACACCTCTGAGCCGGCTGCCGAAACCACAGGCTGACCCTGAGTCACAACAGAACTTCAGCAATGCATGTTTGTATCGGACTGCACAAAGTATACAGGTAGTGCTCAACTTAAGACCAACAAACAAAACGAGCAAACTTGGTGGAGCAGTGGGCTAATGCCTCCTCAAGTAACACCAGCTGCCTGCAATTAGTGCAGGTTCGAGTCCCACCAGGCTCAAGGTTGACTCAGCCTTCCATCCTTCCGAGGTAGGTAAAATGAGGACCCAGATTGTTGGGGGCAATTAAGCTGACTTTGTAATAATGCCGCTTGGGGTGTGTGTGAAAGCCCTAATAAGCAGGCATATACATAGAATGAAGGCTACTGCTAAGCTTGTAAGCCGCCCTGAGTCTTCGGAGAAGGGCGGGATATAAATGGAATTAAAATAATAAAAAACAACAACAAAACTTCCATCACGGCCACAGTGAAACAGACCCAGCCTTCGGCCGGGTGGGGAACTGGTAAGCTTTACACCCTGCCTTGCAAGAAGTCACTAAGGCAGAGGAAAAAGATAAGGCTGCTGATAGTTCCTACTAAATCTGGTGTGTGTTTCTGTGTGATTGATTGAAACTTTGAATGAGCTGGTTAAATTCTAAGTTCGTGCTTGCCAAACCTGGTAAATTATCTCAAATTGGGTAAAAGTTGTTTTTCTTTAGGTAACGACACCCAAAACCCATTACTCAGTCACGAAAAGGACATTTAAATTGATTCAAAAGTGTTTTGCCTACTTTGGACAGAAAGGACTTTCTGGTAAAGTGGTTTGGGGCAAAGAAGGAAAACGTGTGAAATGCTGTTCTAACCAGGATGCTCTGAACAAATATCAATATGACAGAGCTCAGTAGACATTTGGCACACTTCAAAGTATGGCTAATTTACACAACTATGAAGGAAGGAAGGCAATTTGTAGATACTATGGGTCTGCGAGGCAAACGCTCCCATAGTAGATTCATGGGAGATTTGCCTCTTCACAAAAAAGTCTGCCAGAGAAGCATGGCCAATCTTGAAGCCCCATCTATCAAAAAGTGGAGTTAATCATCTGGGGTGCATTCTGTCACTCCAGTAAATCTGCCTTCTACTGAAGTCGGTTTCACCATCATCTGCATTCTACAGTAAATATGCTGTTAGAAGCTGGTGTTCCCTTTTGCAATTTGCCAGTTTCCTCTTTTTAAAAAAATATATTTTAATTAAAAGAATCATTTAACAAGGACAGAGACGACAGCGCCACCCATGTAGTGCGTGCTAGTGTGGGACACCACAGCTCCTTCCCCTATACAGAGGCATGCAGCATTGGACAGATTAAATTTAGACTGGATAAATTCCTGCAAGTTTTTCTATTTTTCCTGACCTCTTCCTTTCTACCTCTGTGCATTGCCCCTCCCCTCTGGTCTCCAGTGGCTCTTGGGAGTTGAGCAACTGAAGGAAGCAATGTAAAATCTGAAAAATTATTTACAGGCTTCAAGCTGACAAGTACAGTCCAGGCTCCAGCGTAGCACTTTTGCATAAACGGTGCAGTCAGAACAAATCCCACTTGTACATTTTCAGTGATGCAATACTGCCAAGTCTCTCTATTAGGCACTCAACAATAGCTCTAGGATAAAACTATACTAGACAGAAAAGGCCAATGTACGCTGCTTAGAAACCCTGACAACGAGGTCTTTCTTGCCTAGACCAAAACCGATGAAAAATGAATTTGTGGTTGTTTTTTTAAACATGAGTCCAATTTGATATGGGGAAGGGGGAGAGAAAGCAGTTGACACAGATTGCAACTGAGCAACATGATGCTTATTACAGTGGCACATCGGTGCACTGTTCTTATTTATGTTCTTTGTTGCTTCTTTATACTCCGTGACATTTAAAAGCTTGCACAGATTAGCAGAAAATCCCAGGAATTTCATAGCCTTACTACAGAGGAATGCTACATTCAAGCATTATACAAAAGACATCATTAATTCCATCAAAACTTGATTGTGAACAGAACTAGGTACAGAGGAAGAATACGGTCAGCTGATACTCGATAAATTACTGATTACTAAATTTAATACAGGTCAGTCTCACTTAGGGTGGCACGGCGGCCAGCAGTTAAGACACTGGGCAAGTTGGATGGAAAGCCGGCAACCCAGGTTCGAGACCCAAGTGCCACGTGATGGGATGAGCTCCCATCCTTGCCCCAATTCCTGCCAACCTAGCAGTTCAAAAGCATGCAAATGAGGGTAAATAGGTACCACTTAGTCACTGAAGCTGTAGGCGTGAGCCTAAATGGACTCCAGAAGATGGTAGAGGACAGGAAGGCCTGGAGGAACGTTGTCCATGGGTTGCGATGGGACGGACACGACTTTGCAACTAACAACAACAGGTACCACTTTGGTGGGAAGGTAACAGCACTCCGTGACATCGTGTTGGCCACATGACCACGGAAATATCTTTGGGCAGTACTGCCTCAATGGCCTTTGAAACAGAGATCAGCATCACCCCCTAGTTGGCAAGAACTAGTGGAGTAAAATCTGCAGGGACTTCCTTTACCTTTTAGTTTTATTCTCACTTAACAAAAGTAATTGGGACGAGAATTTCCATCGCTAAGCAATGCGGTCAGAAAATGTCATATCAGGTAAACGCCTTGCTTAGCCTGGCAGTGCCTGTTGCCATTGTTAAGTGAGGATCACAGGTCATTAAGTAAGGACCTCCTCACAACTTCCTGCCAGCAGAAAATTGCTGGGGAAGCCAGCAGAAAATTGCAAATCCCAGGTGGTCCACAAGCAACCAGTAGACAGGAAGGGGCTGCAGCCAGGAGGGGGAGATGTGTGGGTGGCTGGCGAAGCACAGTGCGGATGTCGCCATGTGTGGCCGCTGCTGAGTCAGGAAGGGTATGCAGGTAGCCAACACAGCATGAACACCGCCAGCCAGGAATGTCCGCTACTGGGTGGGGGCGACTTACCAGAGTTACTTATGATCTTCCCTGCTGGCTTCCCCATTGACTTTGCTTGTGGGAAGTCAGCAGAGAGGGTCACAAATGGCAATCAGATGACTGCAGGAGGCTGCAAATCTTCAAACTGCAAGATGATTGCCCAGTATCCAGATTGCAATCATGAGACCATGGAGCTTCTGGGATGGCCAGAACTTCATATTTAAGCCTATACAGCAGTAATATTAAGAAAAGATTTCATTCTCCTAACTGCATCAATCGACTACCACCTAGTAGCTCTTTTTAAGGCAACTTGTTTCTTGTCAAAGGATGATGATCAGGACCACCTGGAATGAACAATTCTTGTAGCATTTGGCAGACACAACAGCTCACATTCAAGAGATTCCATCTGGACAGTGTGTCAATAAGGATGACCAAGATCCTGTCTTGTGGTGTGATCTGGGATCATTCGAATGTGTCAGTCCAAAGGAACTGAATAGGGCCCTCTGCACTTTGTCTGACCACTTCTCAGTTGGATCTCTGTCCTTCATGTCTGGTTCAGGTGTCCCATGGTTGCAGGAATTGGATCAGAGCAATCAGTTCTGAAGGAAACCATATATGCCCCCTGCTCAAGAGGCCTTGGACAACTTCAGGTCTGTCTCCAACTATCCTCCTCTAAGAATTGTAGGAAGAAAAGTCTTCATCATGGTTCCTCCAAGCGGGGAATAAACATGGCAACTGCTTTGGGAAGAAGGTTGTAGTTTATTGCAGAGGAAAGCCAGACAGAAAGATGGATCCAACAGAAAAAGGAGAGAGTGACCACATGTGGGTAGTGAGTTTTTATACCCCCTGGACTCTATTGTCTGGAGTTATTTCCTGTTTCAAGCTTTGTACTTCCTTTGTCAAGTATTCTGTCCTGAGCCTAGGTGTGCCCCTCTAGGATTCTTGCTGGTTGTCTGTCCCAGCCCACCTCCCTGGGGCCGGGGTATGTAGATTTTAGATGTCTGAAGTCTTCTTAGCTTCAACCTTCCTGAATGGTTTACATCTGCATTTCTATAGAGTTGGTTTCTGCTTGGGGGAGGGAGACTTGGGGCTATTAAGAAAACCTGGGCATGCTTTTCTGCCTCTTTAACTTTTTTAGGAAATGTATTTTCCTGCCCTTTTAATATTTCCTTCTCTGGGGAGCTGACTTCCCACAGAAAGATTGTAGAGAAAGTGGTGGCCCTACAATTGCCAAGGACCCTAAGGAAGGCAGTTATTTCAATTCGTGGCACTCAGAGTTCAGCCAGAATACAGAATGAAACAGCATTGTTTCCATTTGGGGATTATGTTTAAGGACTGGACCCTCCTGGTCCTACTTGATCTCTCAGCAGCTTTAAAACTATCAACCAGGGTAACCTTCTGGACTATCCCTGATTTCAACTGGTGATGGTGACAGAGACGATTTACCTGGAGACTTCTGTGAAATGCCTCTCTCCTTTGTTTTTGAACACTTGATTAAAGTCACCCATTGACAGACCATTCAATATCATCCATATGTTGATGATACCCTAATATATATCTCATCCCTGGACTAAAGAGGTGATGGAATAGATTAGGGGTGTCAAACTCAATTTCATTGAGGGCCGCATCAGCATTGCGGTTGCCCTCAGGGGGCCAGGTGGGTATGGCCTGGGTGGGCGTGGCCTACTGAGTGGGTGTGGCTAGAGTGCATATGGCCTACTGGGTGGGCATGGCCAGCTCTACATCGTTCGCATCAAGGGTGCCTATGGGTGCCTGGGCAGGAGTGGGACAGATCTGAGGGTCTCTGGCAGGAGGGTCTCTGGGCCAGGGCGAAGGGAGTGGGGGCCGTTCCCTCACTGTTTTCAGGATGGCTTCGTGGGCCGCATGAAACCACTTCGCAGGCCGGATCTGGCCCCCAGGCCTTGTGTTTGACATGTCTGGAATAGAGGCTGCCAGAGACTAAATGGGGAGGAACAGACCAAATGCATTCTTTCAAAAAGGACTGGCATTAGGTTTGTGGGCATAAGTATTCCAAGGAAATTCCATCTCTGAATCTGGATGAGTTGTATTCTTCCCAAGAGACCGCCTCTAATTTGGACCTGAATCCAAACTGTTAGGCATATGGTGTTAGCCTACAATGTTGGGTTGAAAATATATTAACCATAATGCTATGTCTTTAAGAAGTTAATTGGCCAATGGGTGTGTAAGTGTTCTCATGGCCATAAGAGGAAGCTAGGAACGTAGCTTCTTTCTCTCTCTGAATTCACTGATCTCTACTATTACTGTTTTTGCTCTGCTGTTGGTTTACTACTGTTGTAAGCTGAACTGTGTATTGACCTCTGGACCGGTAAGAAGACTTTGTAGTTTGGATTACTCCTTGGACTGTTGCTATTGTGTATGACTTGGACTGTTTATTTTTGACTGTGCATTTTTGTTTTTACACCACCTCAAAGTAAAATACTTTTTGCTTTTAGAACTCAGTGTATTTCTGTGTGTGACTTTTACTGCTCTCAGTGCCCTTCCTTGTCTGTGCAACTCTTTGGTAGCACAAGGAGACCTCTGCACAATAAATTCCATAACACTGGTTATGGGCCCAGGCCTGTACTGAGAGTAAGTACACACAGTTTTCCTAGCTGAGTTTGTGTTAGCTTTTTGGTGTAAAATGGCACAAGAACTGTTGTCAGGCATCTCCTGGATAACCCGGTTGGATGGGACAAACTATGTTTCCTGGTCCACAAAATGCTGCTTGCTTTTGTGCAAGGAAGGACTATGGACTGTTGTAAATAACCCACCAGATACTACTGCTTGGGATCCAGATGACGAAGAGGATGCAAAGAAGTTAGACAACTTTAAACGTAGCAACGAGAAAGCTCTTTGCATTATTGGACTAACACTGAATGACCAGCAGCTTGTCCATATTCGTGGTGAGGAGTCTGCTGCTAGGTGTTGGGATGTTTTGCGAAGGCTTTATGTTCGTGACAGTGTGGGTGCACATATACACCTTACACGTAAGCTGTTTAGGACTCGTCTGCAGAAGAATGGAGATATGCTGACCCATTTAAATTACATGAAGGCAACTTTTCAAGAGCTTCATGAAAAGGAGCTGATTTTTTCAGAGTTGCATCAGGTCTACATTATTCTGTCATCTTTGGATGAGAGTTATGATGAGTATGTTTCTTCTTTGGAAGTCCTGACCAGAGAGGAACTGACATTGACTAACATTACTGGGAGACTGCTGGAAGAGTCCAGAAGGAGGCGTGACAGAGACCAGCTGAGAGAGACACAGCCATGAGAGAAGCAGCAATTCACCACTGCTTACAACGTCAAGAAATGTTATTCTTGTGGGGCTAGAGGGCATATAGCCAAATTCTGTAGAAAGGGTAGAAAACAGAATGTAAATAGCAGTGGGAAGGCTAAGAAGGGCATTGGTTTGGCTATTTCTGGTAAACCAACATCCAGAAATAATGGATTGTGGGTTGTTGATAGTGGGGCTTCACAATGCATTACTAAAGTGAAAAAGAGGTTTGTTAATATGAAAAACAGCAACCAATATGTTTCACTAGCCAACGGTTGGAAGATGAAGGCCTCTGGTGAAGGTAATTCCTATTGTCCATGCATTGATGAACAGTTACCTATGTTATATATACCTAAACTAAGATTCAACTTGTTATCTGTAAGGGAATTGGTTAAAGTTGGGTTTGTGGTAACATTCAGAGGGGAGCAATGCACTATTGAGAGGAATGGAACCTGTGTAACTGCTAATTTGAAAAATGGTTTATTCGTTCTCACAAGTAACCAGGTTAGTACAGTTAAAGCTAACTCTATATGTGAGAACAAGAAGCCACATGATGAATGTATACATTTATTGCATAGGCGGTTAGGGCATGTAAACTTTAACTCACTACGTAAAACAGTGGAATTAGTAGAGGGAGTTAAACTGAAGCCATGTAGTAAGTATTTGAATTGCAATGCCTGTAATCAGGAAAAGAGTAAGGCAAGTCCGGCAAACAGGATAAACGGCTTCAAAACAACTGTACCTTTGGAAGTTGTGTTTGCTGATTTAATTGGACCCATGAAACCAAGTTTAGGAGGGTCATGCTATATGTTAAGTATATTGGACCACTACTCTCGTTATGGATTTTGTTATCTGCTTAAGTCAAAGGCAGATACTTTCCAACAATTTGCAAACTGGCTGAAGTTCGTGGAGAGAAAAACAAAGAGAAAGGTTCAGTGCATAATTACTGATAATGGTACTGAATTTACAAACAAGCGTTTTGTTGATATGCTACAATCAGCTGGCATTGAGCATAAACGTTCAGCCCCTTATAGGCCTCAACATAATGCTTTTGTTGAGAGACGTGGGCAAACGTTACAAGCCATGATGAGAACCATGTTACAAGATTCAGGCTTAACAGATAGACTGTGGGGGGAGGCAGCAAAATGTGCAAACCATGTTCTGAATATAGTTGTTAATACTTCTACTGGTAAAATACCATATACTATATGGCATGGTAGAAGACCAAACCTTGATTACCTGCACACATTTGGCACCCCAGCTTGGGTCCACATTCCTGCACAACTCAGGAGTAAAGGCCAACATAGGGCTAGGCAATTATACTTCGTAGGTTACGAAGCTAACCACAGATCCTATCGTTTCTGGGAACGAGGCACAACTAATGTATATAACAGTGCTAGTGCAAAATTCCTTGAGCACGTTGGTTGGGATAGGTTAGAGCAAGAAGCTGTTAATACTGATCCTCTAGTGTTTGAGGACTCCTCTGATAACGTAACTAGTAATGATAATACATCTCCTGTAAATATAAAAGATGAAGAGGAGATAGGGGAGATAAAAGATGAATCAGAGGAAGGAAAGGAGACAGAAATTCAAAGCCCTGTAATTCCTTGGCGTTCAACGCGCATCAGACATCCACCTGATCGCTATGAAGCAAGTATAGTATGTCAAGTTAGTGTAGTACCTTCTAACTATGATGAGATCAGGATGTATCCTGAAAAGGAACAGGCATCATGGAAAGCTGCAATGAACAGGGAGTTGAAGTCTTAGACAGAAACACATAAGCTTGTCTACAATGGAGGCTGAATTTTCATGTCTATCAGTGTTATGTACAGAACTGTTAGTGTACAAACAATTATTGTTAGATATGGGTTTAAATGTAAATGATCCATTTATTGTGTATGAGGACAATCAAGCTGCGATAAAGATGGCTAATAATGCTGCAGTAAGAACAAGATCTAAACATACTGATCTTCGTTATTTGAATGTCAGACAATGTATCAAAGATAAATTAATACAGCTAGAGTACAGTATTGTTCATCTGATGTAAATATTGCAAACCATTTTACGAAGGTACAAAGTGCTGTGAAACACAATGCTAATTGTGAAAGAATGTGCATAAGATTGTAAGAGTTATATATTATTCTACCCAAAGGGGAGAATGTTAGGCATATGGTGTTAGCCTACAATGTTGGGTTGAAAATATATTAACCATAATGCTATGTCTTTAAGAAGTTAATTGGCCAATGGGTGTGTAAGTGTTCTCATGGCCATAAGAGGAAGCTAGGAACGTAGCTTCTTTCTCTCTCTGAATTCACTGATCTCTACTATTACTGTTTTTGCTCTGCTGTTGGTTTACTACTGTTGTAAGCTGAACTGTGTATTGACCTCTGGACCGGTAAGAAGACTTTGTAGTTTGGATTACTCCTTGGACTGTTGCTATTGTGTATGACTTGGACTGTTTATTTTTGACTGTGCATTTTTGTTTTTACACCACCTCAAAGTAAAATACTTTTTGCTTTTAGAACTCAGTGTATTTCTGTGTGTGATTTTTACTGCTCTCAGTGCCCTTCCTTGTCTGTGCAACTCTTTGGTAGCACAAGGAGACCTCTGCACAATAAATTCCATAACACAAACCCATAAATCCATCTGCTCCTACTTGAAATGCAAGTGGCAGGTACGACTAAGAGGGCTTTTGCATGGCTACTTGTGACTGGGAAACAGTGTTCATGTCCTAGTCTACCTTCTGTTTGGACTACTGCAATGTGTTCTACATGAGGCTACTCTTGAACTTTGGAAACTATAGGTGACACAAAATATGGATGCCCAAACCATGACTGGTGTGTCATATGCTGTTAGCCCTTAAAAGGCAGACCAGACTAAGTAAGAAATGCCATGCTGTTCAGTACTACTTTTATTATAACAGTTGTAGTAACAGAATCTTGCAGGAGTATGTGCTTCACTCTTCTTCCCTTTTATCTTGTGAACTAGGGAAGGGTTTCTCTTAGATATTTTTTCAAATTACTGTCTTGACCCGGGTTCAAGCGTCCTTTATCTATCCACTGCCTTGATAGGACCTCTTCCTTCTGTCCTTCAAGGCCATTCCCTTCCCCATAGAAGAGTATTGATTCAGGAGCTGAAACTGTTTGCCATCCAGCTACTGTACCAGTTGCAATTTAAGGTGTTGGTTGTCACCTCTAAGCTCCTACTGTATATATCTCCTGGCTATTTAAGCAACCACTTTCTCCCTTATCCACCTGCCTGTCCATCACATTAAAAAAGGCAAGTCCCATTCCTATGGAATTGTCACCAGATAGGGCCTCTAAATCATCTATTTTCAGTCACTGACCTGGGCTTTAAAACTTCCGTGTGGCAGGGATTTGACCAACTCTTAGGCTTTAGGAAAACTAGTAAAGATCTACTTGTTTTGTCTCACACAGGAGAAAGGCATAGGGTAATTGAAATGAGGTTCATGGGTACAGGTTTGTATTTTATAGGTTTGCTGTACCTGTTTTATCTTTTTATTTTTACATGCATTTGGGATTGGGGAATTGTTTTATATGTTGATACTGTTAGCTACCCAAAGCCTTTGGGAATAAATAGGCAGCATGCAAACAAGTAAATTAATAAATAAAGCTGTATTTAATAGACTGATAAATTAATAAACCTGCATTTGTTTCTAAGTAAGTCTTCAGGGGGAGACAAAAAAGATTAAATCATCCTGGAGGTATTTTTGGTCCTCAGTGAGAATCTCAGTGCTAAATAGGGGATTGAGAAAACTCTTTGCATAAGCTAGGGACCTGTTTTTCTGAAGAAGAATCAAGAGTTTATAGATGTAGTAAACCTATAGGCTGCCCTATTCTAGATGTTGCTGGACAGTTTTATAAAATTACATCAACAATAAATGCAAACATGATTCCTGCAATTAAAAACAGCATCCATTTAGGGAGGGGAAAAAAGTCCCCTGTCCAAATTCCTCAAATCTCCCAGAGCCATCTAACCCAAATTCAAGGTTCTTAAAGAGTGTGTGAAGATGGTCATCCTTTCCTCTAAGCCAGGCATGTCAAACTGCCCGCCCACGGGCTGGATGCATCACACCGAAACCACGCCCACCCCTTTGCCGGCAATGGGGAAAAAGTCGTGATACGTCGCGTGATGTCACATGACATCGCGAGTTTGACATGCCTGCTCTAAGCCAAGGATCTCCAAACTTGGCAACTTTAAGATTTGTGGACTTCAACTCCCAGAATTCCTCTGCCAGCAGCTTAAGAGACTCCTGCTCTAAGCAAGTCCTGTCTTCCTAAGCTTTCAAGCCGCCACCAAGAAGCAAGTGGATAGGAATGATCTTGTAAACATTGTTTACTTAAAGGGAGGGAGAACCAGCTTCCATTTCAGGTTTACACTTCAACCAATGGAGGTATAACTTGCTTCTGATTCTCCTTGAAAGAATAGGCTTCCTCTTTGAAGTATTCCTTGACTCTCGGTTATCCCTGGAGTTATGGTGAGGTGTATCTTTCCATAGATGTGAAATGAGTTATGAAAGAGATGAAAGTGAACTCAGATACTTCCTGAGCCAGTTGGATCTGGTGAGACCTTGGTTTCTTCCTGTCTTGAAAACTGCAACCTGCTGTCCATGAGAACAGCCTCTAAAGATCTCAGAAGCAAATGTGGCAGCTATATTATTAACCAGTGCAAGATGTAGAAATCACATCAATACTGTAACAAAAGACCTGCACTCAATTACTTATAGGGCAGTTTGGGATCTTACTGATTGTTAAACTCCTCAATCAGGTCTTCCCAAACTGTGAGGTGCACCTCCCTTCGGCATGTGTGGGCAGAGTCCAGGGGAGGTGTGAAGAACATTCCTACAATAGACCCACATTTTCCAAATTGTCACTGTATTGTTTTCATTGTTCATTGGTGTTCATTTGAGTACAGATAGTCCTCCACTTACAACCACAACTGAGCCCAAAATTTCTATTGTTAAGCAAGGCAGTGAAGTGATTTTGCCCCATTTTATGATCTTTCTTGCCACAGCTGTTAAGTAACTCACTGCAGTTGTTAAGTTAGTAATCCAGTTGTTAAGTGGATCTGTCTTCCCCATGACTTTGCGTTTCAGAAGGTCACAAAAAGTGATCACATGACTCCGGGACACTGCAACCATCACAAACATGAACCAGTTGCTAAGTGTCTGAATTTTGATCAAGTGTGAAAAATGGTCATAAGTCTCTGTTTTCAGTGCCGTTCTAACTTGGAATGGTCACTAAATAAATGGTTGTAAGTTGAGGACTGCCTGTATTTGGATTTTTTTAGGGGAATTTGTACATTGCCATTACACTAAAGGGAAGCATGATGGCAGAAAGTTTAAGACCCTGCACCCTCAATGGTCCTGGGAATAGCTGCATGATCCTGGAGAAAGACACAGCACTTTTAATGAGCTGCACAGTAGATGAATGCTGCTATTTGTGACCCCATATACTCTGAAGCGCCTTTTTGCAAATGAATTGGAAGAATCAATGTAGGAATAACTCAATTCTCTTCAAGCTAGAACACCTACTGAGTAGCCAATTTATCACATCTACCATGAAGACAGTGCATGCTGTTTTTTTTTTTAAAGAGATGGGTAGACATATTGAAAACAATACTCACACCACACAGGCAAAACTAAAAAGTGAAAACTTGCCATTTATTGTTAAGGAGAAAATGTGAAGACAAGGAAATTGCGACAGTCAGTTTCATTAGCTACCCGGTGGTTCTTCTGAATGTATGAGGTAAGACAAAGTTAATGTGCTATCATGGGATGGTTGAAGCTACCAGTTCCTACAGCTTTAAAACAAGTGGGAAATTGGACACAATAGCATCAAAACAGAAAGCAAACGCCTACTGGTAATCCAGGCTGTCACATGGAGGTGGAATTCCAGCTAAACAACTGTTTAGAGAAAGAAAATATATTATTTGAATACTTGGTTACCAGACAATATTTTAAAAAGAACATTTAAATGTGATTCAGATATCAACTAAGCAGGTACTGAGTGACATTTTACATAAGCGGGCAATATTTCCGGGTTTCTTCCAATTTCAAAGGTTCTTATTTTAAAATCCCTGAGGTCAATAAATGCCATTGAGAGATGACATGTATCTTATGCTACCGGACCTAATATTAAGCTGTTTAGTTTAATCATAAACTAGATAAATCTCAATCTGCTAGTTCAGCAATAAACTATGCTTTTGTAACGCAACATACTAAACTAATACCAAACCAAGGACATTACAGCTTAGGTTCAAAGTTAAGAATTCCATATGGCTGGCAAGATTTTCTCAAACATTGACAGAACACATGACCTGGGTCACATTGCACACCGTGACATGGTTTGGTTTAACAAGAATATGCCACAATTTAACATATAATAAACATTGTAAGCTGCCCAGAGTCACTCTGGGTAGAGAGATGGGTGGCATATAAATTAAATAAATAAATACTTGGCCAGCCACACATTGCACAAACCCCAAAATCATGGATTAAAAATCCCCTTGACCGAGTTCATACAGCATATAATTTACAGCATAAGATATGCTTTAGCATGATATGTAAAACTTTTGTGTAAAGAAAGAGATTATCACCCCAAGTCTTAGGCTTACTAAAGATAGATCTTCTCATAATATCAGCACGAGAGTTCATCATTACTTCCAACAACATTCCCCGGAATGCAGGTTTGTTCAGCATATATTACATTTATTTATTTATTTATTTATTTATTTATTTATTTATTTATTTATTTATTAATTATTTAAATTTATATACCGCCCTATTCCCGTAGGACTCAGGGCGGTTTACAGGGAGAATTAAAATACATAGCATACAAAAATCAAAAGCAGTTAAAAACTATAATTAAATCACAATCCCTGAAACCAAAGTAAAACCCAATTAAATTAAATTAGTTAAAACCCCTCAGTCTGGGCCAAACAGCTCAAAAAACCAGGTTTTCAAGTCCCAGCGAAATAAGCGAAGGTCGGGGGCAGTCCTGAGTTCCGTGGGAAGTTGGTTCCATAGGGCTGGCGCGCCCACAGAGAACGCCCTTCCCCTGGGAATAACCCGCCGGCATTCCTTAACCGGCGGTACCCTGAGAAGGCCCTCCCTGTGGGAGCGCACAGGACGATGGGAAGTTGATGCCGGCAGCAGGTGTTCCCTTAGATAATCCGGACCCAAGCCATTTAGAGCTTTATAGGTCATTACCAGCACCAGTCATTACTTGGATTCTTATGCATTAAACATTACTTTCCCAGAATTTCAAGGCTCTGCAATGTTGATTCTATGGAACCCATGCAGTAATTCCTTAAGAAGAATGCAATTTATTTTTGCTTCAAACGCTGTTGGAAAAAAGATGAAGTCATCTACTCAGACAAAGCCTTTTCTATTTTGAACTGTACAGGTAGTTCTCCATTTACAAGCCATTCATTTAGTAACTGTTCAAAGTTACAAAGGCACTGAAAAAAGTTACTTCTGACAAGTTTTTCACATGACCACTGCAGCATCCCCCTGGTCACATGATCAAAATTGGAAAGTTCAGCAACTGGCATGTATTTATGACAGTTGCATTGTCTCAGGGATCATGCCTTCTGACAAACAAAGTCAATGGGGAAGCCAGATTCACTGTGTTACTAACTTAACAACTTCAATGATTCACTTAACAACTGTGGAAAGAAAGATCACAAAATAGGGCAAAATTCACTTAACAAATGTCTTATCAATGGAAACTTTAGGCTCAATTGTGGTTGTAAGTGGAGGACTATGTATATGGCTTCTTCTCTCCTCCACCCAGATATAAAACTTTTCCCTAGTTCCCAAGCTTGTGTATTTCAGTGTAAGTGAGATGGGTGGCATATTAATTAGTCAGGAGGCAATATAAGGCCTGCACAGAACCATAATTGTCATGCACTAAGCTATGAAAGAAAGCCCTGCTTCACCAAGAACTCTCTTAAAGATCTTTAAAAATATAACCCACTCTGAATCAGTAATTACAATCTCGAAGGATGAACTCTCCTTATCTGTTATACATTTTATAATACATAAGGAGGGAGCCGGACAGTTCAAAAATATGAAAAATAAAATAAATAACAAAAGTAATAATAAATAAATACATCTTTATCATTGGAAAGGGAGAAACAGCTATCTGCTGTTTGATTAAAAAGACAGCAAATACAGGTAGCTGTCAATTTACAACAGTTCATGTATGGCAGGGGTCTTCAAACTTGGCCCTTTTATGACTTGTGAACTCCCAGAATTCCTCAGCCAGCATGCCTGGCTGAAGAATTCTGGGAGCTGAAGTCCACAAGTCATAAAAGGGCCAAATTTGAAGACCCCTTATTTATATGACCAAAGTTCCAATGGCACTGAAAAAAGTGACTTACGATCATTCTTCACATCTACGAGTGTTGCATCGTCCTCATGGTTACATGATCAAAATTCGGATGCTTGGGAACTGGCCTGTATTTATGATCGCAGTCGTGTGATCTCCTTTGGCAACCTTCTGACATGCAAAGTCAATGAGGAAGCCAGATTCACTTAACAACCGTGCTAACTTAACAACTGCAGAGATTCACTTAACAACTGTGGCTAGAAAGGTTGTAAAATTCACTTAGCACCTGAAAATTGCTTAGCAACTGAAATTTTGGGCTCAACTGTGGTCGTAAGTTGAGGACTACCTGTATTGAATCACAGTTTTACTATTATGCAAAAAGAACCACCTGGATTTTCTGTTTCTAGTATCAAAACTGTCTTGGAAATCCTGGTGTGAAAAGGCAGTAAAGAGAAGCCTGCTTGCTCAAAATTACTTCATGCAAAATTACTTTATGCAAGGCACTTATAGTTCCTAATGCTCATTAAGCTTTTCCACCCTTCCCTACTTCCTCTTCCTATGTGTCATCTCTGCTTTCCTTAGCTTCAAACTATGAAACACAAATCTGAATTAAATGTAGATTTCCAAAAGTACTGTCATCTGGTTCCCAATTCTTGTCAAGTCAATATTATTATTTATACCCAGTGCATTACAAAGCAATTTAGGAGATCTGGGCCACTGCTATTGGCAGCTCCGGATAAGCTGAGGTGCTGGAAAGGATCACATTTTAAATTCCACATTCACTATTCCTTGGCAGAAATTCAAAGACTTAAAGTGACTTTGATTTGTACAGAAACAGAGTACAGTTCATCCCTCAGCTGAGCTTTCCCAATTCTCCTCTTCCTCACATCTCACCAGTCCTGCTCTAGTTTTTATTTGATGTCAATGTAAGGGTGAAAATTCTCCCCATTGGTGAAAGAGAACTACTCAAATTCTTTCTATCAAATGTAGGTGGGCCAGAATATTAATTTGTATTTGAAATGCCTCATCTCAATTTTATATTCTGTGAAATGGCAGACTTCTTTAAAAAGTTCTGCTGCTGTCATTCATATAGAAAGAAAACATGTAACAAGTTAATATTAGCTCATCACACATTATCCTAAATTAGGTCCTTAATGCCAACCAAATAAACAGGTAAAATTGCCCCAGTTTAATTAGAAAGCAACAAATTAAATTATCCACATAATCTATGCACTGTGAAGATTTCGTCCCACAAATTATTGCACTTACGTCCAGTGTTATTATTTAGCCTACCTGATCAGTGTACTGTGCAATTCTATCACATTGGTTTGTGCTTAAATTGTAAGCTGCCCTGAGTCTTCGGAGAAGGGCGGGATATAAATGGGATTAAAATAAAATAAAAAAAATATCTAATAAGTATGGCATTACAAAATTACCAGCAGCTAAATATTTTGCACCACCCTTCTTGTTCTAAACCCAGATTCAGGGAAATGAAGCCATTTATTTCTAACAAAGGGGTTATGCAACTGCAAAGCTGCTAATTACCTGGGGCAAAAGCACTATTTCCTTCTGAACCTCTATGAAAGGTTTATGCAAATAATAGTCACCCTAGGAGTGTCATTTCTCCTCAATAGCTAAACCACTTCAGATACATTTAAAGTTGCTCCCAACCTAGCAAGTACACTGAGACAGGAAACAGTAATGCAGAATTAGATGAAAAACCCTGTATCTTCCCTTCTGAGAATGACAGAATTTATTAGAAACCTAATAAATACCTCTGATAAAGAAACCAACCATGGATCTTTTAAGCTGATTTTTATAAAATCATCTGGATCCTGACAAATATCCCTAAGTAGGTCAGAGGTATGCAAATGTTTTTGAGCTGAGGGCTACATCACGCTAGAAGCTGCACTAGGTGTAGCCACACAAAATGCTTTAGAGGGTGATGGAGACAAAGGCATAATTGATTATTAATCTTTTTGCAGAAAACTGTTTAACTACTAATTTTCACCTACCTTAAACTCAAGAGCAACTTTCTCTCTTTGAAATAAGAGACTTTCCAGATGCCCTTGAGGAAATATTCACATTACAAAAAAAAAGAGCACAAGCGTTTCTTGAACCCCAGGAAAGGAGACAGAATTAGGAAGAGACTCCTACTATAGTCTCTTACTCCTCCTACAATACTCCTCCTTAGCCTGGCTCTTCTCCTCCCTGACTCATTGGAGGTGTGAGAAGGAGGAGAGGAAAGTCACAATCAGATTTGCATGATTCTGTTGTAATTGCCTAGTTCAAAAACAAACAAACAAAAAGAAGTTCTAGTCTTCTTACGCAGTCTGTTTCTTGATCTGGACAGCCTTGAAGGCTTGACATTTACTTATACATGAATTACCAGGTTAGCAATAAACGATTGTGAGAAAAATAAGTGAAGTGAACACACACATCAAAGTCATAGAATGAGGCAGAGGATATTGGTTTATTACTGGTGGTCAATAGTATTTAACAATAGCAATAATAGAGTTGGAAGGGACCTTTGAGGTTTTCTAGTCCAACCCCCTGCTCAGGCAGGAAACCCTATACCAGGGGTGTCAAACTCGCAATGTCACATGACGTGTTGGGACGTATCGTGACTTTCTTTTGCCATTGCCGGCAATGGGGTGAATGCGGTTTTGCTACGAAGCATCAGGCCAGCGGGCCGGCAGTTTTGACACCCCTGCCCTATACCATTTCAGACAAATGGCTGTCCAGTCTCTTCTTAAAAACTTCCAGTGTTGGAGCATTCACCGCTTCTGGAGGCAGGTTGTTCCACTGGTTCTAACAGTCAGGAAATTTCTCCTTAGTTCTAGGTTGCTAAGTACAGCTGGGTTCTGCAACTGAATCTCTAGTGGTGCCCACAGTCATCAGGTTACAGGTTGCACGGCCCTTGTGCCATCATAACATCTACCGTATATACTTGAGTATAAGCTGAATTTTTCAGCCCACTTTTTGGGCTGAAAAATTCCACTTCGGCTTATACTCCAGTCAACAAAAAAACTTACCGAGGACTTGTGCGCGGCCGAGGCTTTGGTGCTTCCGGGATCGCGCGCACCTCTCCCAAGCCACCGCCGTCCGGAGACCTGCCGAAGTTTGGGGAGGTTTGGGGAGGTGCGCGCGCACCTCCCCAAACCTCCCCAAACGTCGGCAGGTCTCCGGAACTCCGCGCCCTGCCTGCCTGCTTCTTTCCGCTGCGGAAAGAAGCAGGCAGGCAGGGCGCGGAGTTCCGGAGACCTGCCGACGTTTGGGGAGGTTTGGGGAGGTGCCCAAACCTCCCCAAACTTCGGCAGGTCTCCGGACGGCGGCGGCTTGGGAGAGGTGCGCGCGATCCTGGAAGCACCGAAGCCTCGGCCGCGCGCAAGTCCTCGGTAAGCTCCGGGCGGTCACTTGCTTCGCGTCTCCTGATGGAAGGGGGGGCGACTGGAGCGGGCGTGTTTCCTCGCCTGCTGGGCGCCGCGATTTGCCCGGGGAACGCGCGAGCCCCGAATGGCAGCGTGGAGCGAGGAAGCGGACAGCCAGGGCTTCCCCGAGAGCCGCGGCCACACAGGGTATTCCTGTGTATTCAGGCTTGCAAAATGGCGGATCGAGCCTCTGCTGGCGGCAGAGGCTTGCAGAGCGCGGATCCAGCCTCCGCCGGCGGCGGAGGCTTGCAGAACGGCGGATCGGCTTATACTCGAGTCAATAACTTTTTCCAGTTTTTGGGGGTGAAATTGGGGGTCTCGGCTTATACTCGAGTCGGCTTATACTCAAGTATATACGGTAAGTATCATTTTCCAGCCACAAGTAAAATGTGGAAGCTATCCTTGCATAACATCATGACTTGTGTGGTGTCTTTAGAGCAGGGGTCTTCAAACTCGGCCCTTTTATGACTCATGGACTTTAATTCCCAGAATTCCTCAGCCAGTGTGCCTGGCTGAGGAATTCTGGGAGTTGAAGTCCACGAGTCATAAAAGGGCCAAGTTTGAAGACCCCTGCTTTAGAGCTACAGGGAATAAGACTGTGGAATGTCTACTGCTGTCACAAGTTTAACTCATCCTTACAACAATTCTTCTGCTTTTTCCTACCTAAGTACAGTAGCAACCACGAGCAATACTTTTATTCTGGTGTTTATGGTATAACAGGACTCTAAGAGCAGCTCTCAGGTCTATATTATCTTACTGATCTCTACTTTCATTGAAATAAACTTTCCATAATCAGCAGATTTCTCTTAAAGAAGTCAGGACAGATCTTATACTGTATCATGAGACCAAGCTTTCTTGCTGACTAAGCAATGGTGTTACCTTTCAAAACTACAAAACTGATATTCATGCAGTTCCAAACTTTTTGTATTGCAAGAGTCCAGGTACAATTAAGCTCTGAGGAGAGATAATTCTATCTTTTCATCTGACAGGAACAACTTAATATTTAATAAGTGCTACCAGCCTTTGAGGCAGTCTATTTCTGTAAATCTCAAAGGAAAGTAATTCAGATAGACCAACATCTATTCATAACCACAATATCTCAATTAAACATAAAATCTTAAAGACAAATTACCAGTTTGTTGATTATACTTGCACCAACACATCTGTTCCAAGGTATTTATACAGTTCTGCCAACTAAAAAATAATTATCTAGATGTTGCTTCAAAATTTTCCCTACTTCCTCCAACAAATAATCAATATAATGCTCCAATTAAGTACACCTACAAAACACAGAAATTCATCTTTGGAGAAAGGATAGACCACATTTGCTTTTCAATGCAGTCTAATGAGATTATCCCGCTTGATGTGGTCAAAAACTCTTCTTTGCTGAAAGTAGGGATATCTGCCTTCATCTAAATCACACAGCATTGACTGATCATTACATCTGTATTTCCATAAATACATTTTAAATCTGTTTTTCCACAGATACATCTTAATGAATACCTTTTTGCATTTTCTGATTGATGAAGGTTGCAATCTGAGCAACAGATGATTAACAAGTTTTACAAGTGTGCTGCTCATAGAACAATGCTTGACGGATATGTCAACAAAACCTATCAGCACTATCCAATCTGTAGCCATACAGTAAATTAGATGATACATTTAGAGTTTCAAAAAGCAATCTTATGCATGTTTACTTAAATGCAATTCCGTCAATCACTGGGGCACAACTCAGAAGTATGTAGATACTATTGCAGTCTAAATGTGTTTGTTGACTAAGGATATTTGCCAGAGTCAAGGAAAATTATTCATATGCAGGTAGTCCTTGACTTACAATCACAATTAAGGCCAACGCTTCCATTGCTAAGCAAGGCAGCTGTTCAGTGAGTTTTGCCCCATTTTATAACCTTTTTGCCACAGTTAGATGAATCATGCAGTCATTAAGCAAATCTGGCTTCTTCATTGACTTTGCTTGTTGGAAGTGGCTAAGAAAGGTTACAACAGTGACAGGACAGTCCAACTAAATGTGCCAGTTGTCAAGCACTCAGTTTTGACCATGTGACTACGAGGATGCTGCAATGATCATATATATGAAAACTGCCCATTAAGTAATTTTCAGTGCCATTGTAACTTTGAATGGTCACTAAATAAATGGTTGTAAGTCAAGGACTACATGTATATAAATCCTGGAAGCGTTTGCTCAACGACTTGCATAAGGAGCAGAGTGTCTGAATGGTTGCAGGCACCGGTTAAGATCATACATTAATATATTTTTATACTGAAGACTACAGACCGGTGTTTCTTAATCTCTGCAACTTTAAGCTGCATGGACGGTGTTTCTTAATCTCTGCAACTTTAAGCTGCATGGACGTCAACTCCCAGAGTTCCCCTGCATGCTGTCTGGGAAAATCTGAGAGTTGAAGTTCACAGTTGAAAAACGTTGCTATAGGACGGTTATCATCAACGTTTGGACTGGGATCTAGAACAGAAAACCTGCAATCATTTAATTGCAAAACCCAGTTCAGCTCTGACTAAATACTTTTATTAGGGGTGTGTGTGTAAGTTCCAATCACCATAGCCAAGTCAATTCAAGGCTACCTGCTCCAACCCACACGAACGTGCACATTCATCACACACCAGCATCCAGTTCCAATAGGGACTTTGCTCAAAGAAGCAAGCCTCTAAAGACTGAAATGCATTCACTGCACTGTCTCTTCTTTTCTAATACAGAGGCAGCAACCCGCGCCCTCCAGATGTTTTGGGTTTCACCTCCCATCAGCCCTAATCAGCCCGACCAGCGACAAAGGCTTCTGGGAATTGTGGTTCCAAAGGCCCGAGCTCGCCTTCCCCTTGCTAAGAGTGCAAACCAGCCCCGCGAGCAAAGTGCCTGCCAGCAGCTCAGCCTTCCAGCTGCGGCAGAGATTCGCGGAGCGCGCGCTGCGTAGAGCACTTGTTGCAATGCTGGCCGCTTCTCCCAGGGAAAGAAAACAAGCAGCAACTGGTTCGCAGGCTTCCCTTTCGAAACTCGCCCTAGGCCGCCTCGGCTCCTCTCCGCCTTATGCCCACTGCACGCCCAGCAATAACGGTAAAGGAAGGAAGGGCGGCGGATGCACGTGGAGCCCGTCCCGATGGGCCTTCGGGGAAGGGACGGATGGGAAGAAGAAGCGAGCCCCGCACGGCACCGGAGCTCTCTCCGGGTTGCACAAATCCCGCCTGAACCCTCCGCTTCTTCATTCCTCCACCCCACCCCACCCCACCCCTTCCCCGGCCGGCTCCTGTCGAGCAGCCCTGGATGGCTGTCAGCGGGACTCAAGCCGGTCCTCGGCCGCCGCTCCCCACGCCAGGATCCGCTCTCGGATACTTGGCCCGCCAAAAGGACGGGCTCCAAAGTCGCCGGCGCGGCGTTCGAGACGGGAGATGCGGTGCTCCGCCCGGCTTTTCCCCTTCCCCGCCAGGCAGATCCGAAGCACGGAGCATCCGGCCTGGCGATCAACAGCTGCATGCCCACCCTTCTCTCCTCCCGGCCCTCCCCGGAGGCCCACCTGGCCTGGCTCCTGCGCGAAGGGCTTGGTAGGACTCCGCTTCACCTTCCTCGCGTCCTCGGCCTCCGCGGGCAACTTAAAAGCAGCGAGCGACGGATCCCGGCAACAGCGAAGGAGGAGGCGGCGGCGGCGGCTCAGTCAGGCTGTATAGAGGCCGGCGGGGAAGGGCGAAGGGGCGGGTTCAAGCGGCGGCGGGCTCCGGCACCGCTCGAGGAGAGGAAGAAGGGGAAAGCGAGGAGAGCGCGAGCTCCGGCTAAATTGTGGGCTGATGGTGACGTAGCGAGGGCGGCTGGAGGCAAATGGGAAGGGATCTAGGAAAAGGGGGGGGGACTCATGACGTCACGCCGATGTGGCGCGAGGAGGAGAAAGGGGGGGGGTCCTCGAAAGACGATGGAAAGTCCCGGGAGAAAGAAAAAAAAAATTCCCAGGAGGAAAAACAACAACAACACAAAACCCTCTTTATGCATGGTTTGCAAAACGCTGCCCTCCAATGCTTTCGGCTGGGGGAGGAGGAGGATTTCATAAAAGTTCACCAGACTTACTCCTAAGTAAAGCCTAGGTTTACGGTCGTTTAAACGCTTGCACAACTGTTCTTAAAAGATTGCGCCCTTCGCCGCCCTTAGACGGTAGGGGGGAAATTAGGTGCCAGCGTTCAGCGCTGCGGGTGCAAAGCGGCAGTTTGTAGCGTTCGCGGGCTAGGAAGATTTCGGCGGTAAGGACGTCAGCTGTTCGCACGGGGGCAAAGTGATGTGTGCACCTGACCCTAACTAGGTTACAGGGCGCGCTGAGATCGGTACTAGCAATTCCAACCCTTGCATATGTTACCTGTATCCTGTATTCTTATTTTTATTGCCCTGTACACCGCCCTGAGTCCTTCGGGAGAAGGGCGGTATATAAATCAAATAAATAAATAAATAAATATCGTAGGTTACGATCATACAACCCTGGGTTGCTTATGACTCAACAAGGTACGCTTGCTCTGCGTGCCAAGCCAACTTACTACTAACCATGTTTTTCAGCACCTTGTGTGACTCCAGCCCGTTGGCCTAACTTGTTAATCGTCGGTGCACCGTACGAACCCCCAAAGGATTAAAAGCAAATGGTTGGAGCGCGTGGCGTGAATGCAGCCCGAGGTGGCAAAGAGGCGTCGTGCAAAAGCCCAGCCCGGGAAAATAAGCCGGCTGGAAAAAAAACGACTTGGTTTTAAGTGCACCAAGCGCCTGCTAGACGCTGAAACAACAACAACAACAACAAAAAGTGGGGGGATGGAAACCGGGACAGGATTGCACTGTATTGGAAGCAAGACGTGTGCAAGGGCGCGGATGCGTGCACAAAGATGTGCGACCTGAAGCCGGTCGCTTCACTGCCGAGCCTTGTTTCCTGCAGCCTTGCAGATCCCCGAGAGGCCAAGCGATTTCCCTCGCCTTCAAAGCGCCTTCGGAGGAGAGCAACGCCGAATCGCCCCTCCACGCTGAAGCGTCTCTCCGCCCGGCTCGGGGGCGGATCTCCGCCGCCCTCGCGGCTTCGTTTCCCTTCGGCAAAGCACAGCCGGCGGGTCACCCCATTTGCCCGGCAGCGGACGTGGCCAATCGGAGGTCCGTGACGGAGGGGGCGGCGCCTCGAGCCATGAGGAGGCGGGCCCTTCGCCTGAGTTGACCGAACAACCTCGGACGGCGGTTGACGAGGTAAAAGCCGGCGAGAGGATGAGGTGATTTGGGCTGGTGCCTCGCCTGGTTGTTTTTTATTATTATTATTATTATTATTATTATTATTATTATTATTATTATTATTATTATTATTATTATTATTATTATTATTATTATTATTATTATTATTATTATTATTATATTATTATTATTAATTATTATTATTATTATTATTAATTGTTGTTTATTTATTTATTTATTTAGATTTATATACCGCCCTTTCCTGAAGGACTCAGGGCGGTTTTACAGGGCATTTAAAAAACAGACAATACAAACGTTAAAACAAATTAAAAGAGATTAAATAGAACCCTGAGAAAATTAAAACCCAGTTAAAATTAAAATTAAAAATATTCTCAGCCTGGGCCA